>NW_015167656.1:10518-47533 GCF_001447785.1 Gekko japonicus
CTTCAGATGTTACTGCCGGCGCCCTAGGAAATGACTGAGAGTTCAGTTGTCTGCGGCAGATGAAACAAATATTGAATCATCTGTTGCTGCATGCTTGGAAAACACTTTTTTTTCCGCCAGAGCCAGCCATTTCTGTTGATGGTTTCATTCACTGAATCACGGAACATTTGCAGGTCGTATAGAGAAGTCATGGGCCTCTCGAATTAGGAGCCAATGAACATGTGGATGTTTTTCCTTAATATGGCTTATTTGCATGGGTTAATGGCAATTTTGTCCAACATCGGTGAATGCTTGTAATGTTCAAAGTGCCAGCCCCTTAGATCTAATTCAGAGTCATTTGAAATTAATGGAAGTCTTGTGAGGCAGAGGTGTGAGAGGAGCTAAATGTGGAGTAGATTGAATGTCAGGAATATGTATTAGAATATAAATTAGAAACAGTGATGCGACACATACCTCACCCTATTATTATCCATTATCTTAGCAGGCTGTTATTAGATGAAAAAAGCACTTATGTTTCCAAGGGTACCTCTAATTTAAACAAGAAAAGGAGCCTGTTGAGCTGAAACATCTTTCCTTGTGCATGTACGCGTGAATACAGCTATCCTGTGATGTTTGCTCAGGGCTTCATCCCCGAAATCAAAAAGATGCCGCGGGCTTCTCAGCAAACAGCTCTGCATATGTGTTTCAGATTACTGTACCTGGGTTATAACTTTTGTTATAATCAGCTTCTTTGTTATGAGAAAGTAGGTCACTGTTCTTGAAGGGGTAAATTATATAACCAGCATTTTTGGAGTTTAGAACTTTGGGGGTGCTCTAGTTCTTTGTTGCCAAAGAGGTATTCAGACTGATTTCCAGAATTCCTGTTGAGCAAATAAAACACATCACTGTGATTTTTGGAATGTGTGTGTAATGGTTCGTATGTTTCTGTTTTGACCAGAGTGCAGACAAGGTTTGTTCTAATCTGAAGAATCTATATGACTTTCTCTGGACAATATGCAATATTCGTACATTTCAAAAGCTCCCCCCTCCCCCAATGCCAAACTCTGCCTTTTGTAATGACTAAGGGAGGACACGTTAGGGACTCCTACGTTCTGCTGTGAAACTGTCTGTTCGCCTTAAGAAGGCAGTTCATCAATCCATCCCTTGGTTTTTTTCATTTGTAAAATGATACTAACAAGGTGGTGAAAGTTGCAGCTGCCAAAATAAGACCAACACTAATATTTCAGAAGCTCTGTAGTATCTTTCAGCCAAGATCTGAACGACTTTCAGGATTGCATCCATGAGACGTGCAAGAAAGCAGGAGTTCTACTTTGGTTGATAAATGTGACATTCAGAAAGCAAGGTTTAACAACCTGTGGAGAAGCCAGCAAGTAATCACTTGAAAAACATAAGAGTTCGAGTGCTGTTTGGCTTTGTGGAGAAATGCATTTAGTTTTGAGACATGGGCTCTGCACCAGCCCTACACTTGGTTTGAAAAGTTTTTTTCTGGATAGCAGATGTCAGTTCCTCCCAAATATCACCCATCCTGTAATTGACACTGACAAATACTCTGGCATCAAAGCTTTGCAAATGGCCATCCCGGGCCAGAGATAACGAAATGGCGACCTCACACCCAAAAGGTGACAGAGACTTGGGACGCAGGACACTAGATAGGATCTTCTTGACAAACCCATGAAGGAAAGATTTGGCCCACAAGCGGGGTGAGCAGAGGGAGGAGATAAAATCTCTTGGCATGGATAGAGAGGAGTCCATTATGGCTGATTCCACCTGGAGAAAGAAGAAGAGTTGGATTTATACCCCACCCTTCCCTTGGAGTCTCAGAGTGGCATAGAATCACCTTCCCTTCCTCTCCCCACAACAGACACCCCGTGAGGTAGGTGAGGCGGAGAGAGCTCTGAGAGAACTGTGACTGGCCCAAGGTCACCCAGCTGGCTGCATGTGGAGGAGTGGGGAATCAAACCCGGTTCTCCAGATTAGAGCCCGCCACTCTTAACCACTACACCAGGCTGCAGGAGGGAGCTCTGAAATCTGGGCTCCAGCTTGATGGGCCACCATTGCCATGTGGAGCAGACAGAGAGAGGGGCTGGCTGCTTGGCCAAAGATTCCAAGGAAATGGGAAACTTTTAGATTGCTGTAATGTCTGAGTTACAGCAACTTCTGGGAGCTGCTCCAGGCCTGGTGGTGGCAGTATTCAGGAGCTGCTTTGGGGCCCGACACCAGCACCCAGCAGGCCCATAGCCTGCGTGGGGCCCACGGGGCCCGGCCTCCCGCTGGTTTTGTGGGCCTCCTCCCCTGATCCTCTGCTCCCCCCCCTGCCCATTGCTGCCGCCGCACTCCAAAGTCACGCTGCGGCTAGGAGCGGACCAAGAGGCGCGTAAGAGCGCTTCTCCTCGGCCGGGTCATGCCCGCTATTGTAATGCTTTCGGATGATAACTGGGAGGAACAAACGGCTCCGCTCCATTGGGAATGAAATGCTGGTGTTTCGTCCTTTCGGGTGCGAATGCGGACGCAGCATTTTCCCTCCCACATACGCCATTATAAAGTCTTCTGTACATTATGAGTACTTTATGAAGTAGTGTGAACTTCTTGAAGAGGAGCTATCAAAACGAAGATCACAATACGGAGTCTTCATCCTTGTCTGTGTACCGTTTATGGATTTGCACTACTCATGGCAGAAGACAGGAAGGCCTGGCGTGATCTGGTCCATGGGGTCGCAAAGAGTCGGACTCGACTGTGCGACTGAACAACAACAACTACTCATGGACCTGTACGTTATATGACGTAATTTGGTTTTACTGATACATGTGGTCCTCTGTTATTCTTGTCATATAAGTTTACTCTTTTTGCATGACGTTTTGAGGACTTGTGGTCTGCGTTATTTGTACAGTGCTTGCTTGCTTTCTGTATATTGTATACTGTGATATCACATCTGTTTATGGCTCCAAGGGAGTAGCACCTGAGGGTAATGGGGGGTGGGATCCCCCCCCTCAAGTTTCATGGCCTCCCCACCAATGTTCCCTCTAAGCTGTGGAGTCTTGTGAGCAAAAATTCTACTTTGTGCGCTACCAGCATTACAGTTGTGGGTAAGCGATTTGGCTACTACACAAATTAGTCTGGAGCCATCCTTCCTGAGCTAAGACAAAAATGAGTGAGCTGGAGGCTAAAAAACTGTGAGCGAGCTCACACTAACTCAGCTTAGAGGGAACACTGCTCCCCACTTATATTGGCTAAATTCAAAACATAACACAGATATAGTAGCCATGGTGGGTATTTTTCTTCAGTAAGACACAGGGAGGGGAAAACACACCTGACCCAAAAACTGAAATCAAGAACCAAAAGGGTGAGAAGAATGTCTAATGAAGGGCCAATATTAAAAACCTAGTTAAAACTTATAATATACAAAAAATACAAGTATTTATTAGAAAGACCGTTAAAAACCTACATAAGGGCCCAATGAAAGCCTCGTAAAAAACTGTAGCCTAAACACAAGGGCCAATACACATGACGTGATGCATTTCTGCCCTATTGGGGCCTTCTTCAGAGGTCAAACAATATTCAGGTACACATAACTTAAATACATATTGCAATAAGAGAACCAATAAGTGAATATTGAACCAGGAAGAGGAAGGTTAAGCAGCAAGATCTAGAGACACAGGACAAAGATGTTTGTGAGGCCTCCAAAGGTGAAAGTCATGTGTCTGGTGCCAAATGCACAGTTGCTGAATTAGAACATCTTCCAGTTTAGGTCCAAAAACACATATGTGGCTATCAAAGTCAGAGCTAGAGTGTCCTCACTCTATTATAAGTTTTAACTAGGTTTTTAATATTGGCCCTTCATTAGACTTTCTTCTCACCCCTTTGGGTATTTTTCTTCTTCTTCCCAGAGCACCTGTTTTTAAGTTCTGATGTTGGAAATCCCAGTGCTGGAACTGCAGGAGTGTATTAGAAATTTGTATTCTGCTTTTCCAGAACCAGCTCAAGGTGGCTCACCACAATGAAAGAAGTTGAGCCAGCAGGTCAGTAAAAACAGGCCAGGCCAATAAAAAGGTCACTAAAACATGCCAGGGCATAAAGACAGCATAAAACAGAGTAGTATAAAATGATAGTAATGAAACAGTTCTCAGCCCCCAAGGAGACTATAAAACTGTTATGCTGTTACTCCCACCTGTTTGAGGGGGATTACTCAAAACAGGCACACGTAAACCAAAATTCTGTTTGACTGTTTTAAAGCAATGCATTAACGGGGACGGCAAAGGATGAGATGGTTAGACAGTGTCATAGATGCAATGAACATGAAGTTGAGCAAACTTCAGAGGATGGCGGAAGACCGGAAGGCCTGGCGTGATCTGGACCATGGGGTCGCGAAGAGTCGGACTCGACTGTGCGACTGAACAACAACATTAACCACTAAACCAAGAGGCTGTGTGAAAAATGATCAGTCTGTCCAGTGATCATTCCGTAAAATGTTCTGATTGGAAAAAAGTCAGAAGTTTGTTTGTTCCAGGTCTTGGTGAAAGCCTTGTATCCCAGCCCACGATCACTCAACATTGTCTTTTAAGAACTTTATTTAAAACCATTCTATTTATCTTTGGAAGGGTCAAATAAACAAGAATCACACTTATATAGAAAATACTAGAATATGTAAATGAAAGTATAAATTGGAAAAAAACTGTCATTCATTCTCCTGGCTAGCCTGCATCTAAAAATGAAATGCAATTTCCAAGATTCTTACCAAATCTTTTCAGAAAAGATGAGATGGTCTTACCAGATTTGAGAGATTTGAGGTTTTTAGGGTGGAGCTATCTTATACAGACATAATTACATGAGCCTCGCATGACTTCGCTAAACCATCTAATTCATTTTCTGCAGAGGTTTGATGTTAGACACCTGAGAGCATTCGGAAGAATAATTGTTGTAAATGTAATGTATTCAATAGCTGCCATTGAATGCATAACTGTATGTGAGCAACATAATTGAAATGTCATGTTAAGCTCCGTCCTGGGCTAGGATCCAAATACATCCAATCACATTGCTAGCCCAGGAAGCACCTAACCAATCACTTATCAGCAAGCTCCCTGAGCGGGAACGTCCGTGATTGGTCCTTATGCATACAACCTTATTGGTTGGTAATTGTACAGTAGGCGTGGCTACATTAGCCGGGAGAGTTTAAAAGCAGGACAGAGTTGCATTGGAGTTGCTGAATAAAGCTGAATCTTTGCTGAATCACTCTCCGACTACTTTGTTAAGTGAGCGACTTAACAGTAAACTCTGTTCTGTTTGCTCTAGGATTTATTCTGGGCGTGATTCATATGTTGCTCTTCTCAAGGCTGAAAACAGCCAGAACAGTGGGGAAAAAATGGATGTTTGCAGATTTACACTAAAGCCTGAAACCAAACCCTCAAGACCACCGTGTCCTACATAATGGTTTAAAGTTAGAATCTGCAACAAAACAGGTAAACAGGATGGATGCTCTTATATAAAATCCTGGGTAAAGAGAAATGTTTTGCCCGACACCTAAAGGCAAGTAAGGTAAATGCCAAGCGAACCTGAAGGAGAGTGACATCAGAGGCGGCAACACCAGCTATAATTAAGGTGACATGGCATAATTTAAATGGCAGGGGTGGAAAATGGTCAGTAAAATCAGTAAAAGTCAGTTTTTTCATCTTGGTCAGTAATTTGTCAGTTTTTTAAAAAAAAATCAGTGAAGTCAGTATTTCTTTCATTTTTCTGAATGCCGTTTGTGTTTTTTTGTTTTCATTACCGCATTTTGAGGAAAACATGATGACTTCCCAGTGAGAAGACAGATTATTTTTAGTTCAGTTATGAAGTACTTTAAGGACTTTGTTCCTACGAGTAAAAGTGATTTGGTGAAATCTTCCACAACATATAGAAACATAATTAACCTCTTAAAACATGAGACAATGAAAGCAGAGGTGATATATTTTTTTTGCACGAGTGCCTGCTTATTTACAGAGTTCACTGGAGTGTTCCAGAAATAAGAGCCTTTGGTGCATGTGATGCACAGTGAAGTAAAAACACTCACAAGAACCGTAATGAATCGTGTTCATAAGAGTTCGGCATCATTGTCTCTTGAAGCCTTCAGTGATGAGCACTACATACCTGTGAGAGAAGTAATCAGTGAAGGTAGAATCTGTGATGAACTGACAAAACTTTCTGAAAAAGAACAGCTACTCTTTTTAATGGGAGCAAAAAAAAATTCATAGCAGCCTGCAAACACTGTTTACTCCAGTCATCTTTGGACAAGCCCATCCTCAGATATCTTCAATGTTTAGCTCCAGCACAGAGGGTCAAGGAAGGAACCCACAAGGATATAATGAAAGTAGCAGCAGCACTCCTGATGGACAGGGTCATTTCCTGCAGGAGCGCACAGGAGCGGAGCTCCGGCAGTAAAGAGCCCAGGGGGCGGGCACATGCAAAAAGCCACACCCCCTGCTCCCAGCAGCCCTTAGTCAGAGCAAGAAGCAGCCAGGTAAGCTGCAGAGCCCGCCCCCAGCCCCCTGGTTCAAAACAGTCCAGTGGGACCTTTAAGACCAAGTTTTATTCAGGTACAAGCTCCCCCTCCTCTGCGAAGACAGATCTGCATGCCCCCCCCCCAATAGCTAGCAATCCAAAACAGTCCAGTAGAGCCTGAGCGGTCGGTGTTGCCTTCTGACACACTTCTGGTGATGTCAGAGTGTGTGTGGCATATGCAAATAAGTTATGCTAATGAGTTATGCTAATGAGCTCCTGCACCACATTCCATTGGACATGATTGGGTATGAATAGAAACTTCTTAGACTTGAAGATGCAACTGCCAGTAAAACCTGCTGGATAGATACATACTGGAATCAGTTCTTTGAAAAGACACACCCATCTGGAGATCCAAAATACCCACTGGTTACCAAGGTGGTGAAAGCAGGATTGTCATTATTGCATGGTAGTGCGGACATAGAAAGAGGGTTTTCAAAAACTGGACCCATTTTGGCCAATGAAAGGTCCAGGATGTTAGAGAGAACTTTGAATGTCCACCTAATCGTTAAAGAAACTTTATATCATGTATATGAAAACAAGGTATACCATGTTAATATCACAAAGGAGCATTTACAGATGGCAAGAGCAGCTCATGTTCATTACAAGCAATATTGTGCTGAGCAGTGAGTCATTAAAAGAGGAGCAAAAAGAAAAGAAAGAAGGGGGGGAAGGCAGAGGAGTTAGAAAGGTTTAAGAAGAAAAACAGTGAAAATATAAGAGAAGGAAGCAAAACTGAAAAAGCTGAGACAACAGAACAAGAAGAGGATGATTGCTTGAACGTTGCTGAATGTTGCAATCAAATGTGTAAAGGAGGCTGCTGAGAAAAAGGGTGTGGTAGGATTCAACACAGCACAGCTCATGCTGGAAGGAGTGGAGAAAGCAATGGAAGAAGAGGACAAGAAACAAATGCTTGCAGATGCAGTGCAGAAAACTGTTGAGAAACGAAAGAGTTTGTTAATAACTTCTTTTTCCATCAAAAAACCAAAGATAGAGTACAAGCAAAGACAAGTCTTACCTTACAGTAATTATGTTTTGTTGTCATAATGATTACTTTATGTGTAGTTTTTAATATGTTTTGCTGTTTTATTATCTAAGTCTGTGATTATTTTTAAAAGGGAATCTTTGTTTTGCCTTAAATGTTGTACAATAATGACAACGTTGTCCTATCTTCATTTTAAAAAATTCAATGAAAAGGTGTGCGATCCTTTTATCTGGATCACATCTGACTATGGCGCCGGCTATGGGGATGGTGGAGGCCAGATAATAATAATTTTTAATGAAGTCCTAGTTTTACTTTTAAAACACTAGCTTATCAATAGGCTGACATTAAATTGTTCAGTAATTTGTCAGTTTTTTGTCAGTATTTGGTTAGGTTTATTTAAATTTTGGTCAGTAAAATCAGTATTTTTGACCCTCTGACTAGTTTCGACCCCTGAAATTGGTGTCTATTACGTTCCATCTCAAATGGTACATCTGTAATTGTGCATATAATCGTTTCATAGTGGAATCTGAAATGCTCTTTGATGCAACACACACCAGTCATTACTGTTACTAATAACTGGCCATATAAACATTTTTGGCAGAAATAGATGCACTGTTCCCAGATATCAAAGTAGCTTTGTAAACATGAAGCCCACCCTAGATTTGTATATCACAAAGCTAATAGGCACGTAGCTGGCAGTTATGGGAGGCTGAAGTTTGGAGGCCACACAGCAGTTGTGTCTTGCTCTCAGCTCTGTGTTCTGTACCTCTGTGAGCCTTTGATGGCCTCCAGTAGACGTAGGTCTTGGAGTAAGGTGTACACCTTCTCTAAATGTAGTCATTTTATTTAAGGGATTGGTACTCCCTTTGTGTGTTCAAGACAGCTAACAGCATTAATCAGTACACACAGATCTAACAAAAGCAAACACCAGTAATTAAAAACTGCCAATACTAAAACACTTCAAAACATTCTCATTAAAGCTCCAATTTATAGCATACTTCAGATTATATATTAAATGCTACTTTAAAAAGAGATGTTTTACAGTCTCTGTGGAAGCAAATGACTCTTTACTAGGGATGGGCACAAACCCACAAATGAGTCCCAGTTCGAGCACAAACCACGCTGGTTTGTAGTTCCTGAACATGCCTCCCGCAATCCACCCACATACCTCCATGGAGTTTTTATTTATCTTATTTATTTGTTAGATTTTTATCCCGCCCTCCTGGCCTAGGCCGGCTTTTGTGAGGTTTGGCGAGGGTTTTGTGTGGGCTCCGAAGGCATTTAAGTCTCTTGAGAGCCTGACCAGAAGTGGGCTCTAAAGGCATTTAAATGCTATTAGAACCCATCACCGGCCCCTGAGCCCGAGGGAGCCCTGCCTCCCTGCTTTCGGAGCCCACCTCTGGGTTGGGCCAGCCCAACTGAGCTCTGAGAGTGAGCTCTAAAGGCCTTTATAGGCCTTCAGAGTTTGCTCTGGGATCTCAGTTGAGTCGGGCGGCCTGACGAGTCAAGCGATCACTCTCGGAGCTCAGCCAAGTTGGGTGATCACTGTCAGAGCTCAGTCAGGCCGGCCCAACCTGAAGATGGGCTCTGAAGGCATTTAAAATGCCTTCAGAGCTCACTTCCAGGTGTGCTGAACTTCCTGAACCATGAACCGGTTCATGCAGTGAGGAGATTTTCTGCAAACCTGGGGCTTTCCTCAGGTTTGTTGAAATATCTGTCTTGTCTGATCATAGCTCTAGTATCCAGATTTAAGTATCCATCAATTTGGCCACATTGAGAAGTAACTGTATTGATATATAACCTTAATTAGCATATTATTTCACTCATCCTCTGATGACATTTTGATGCCTCAGGTAGAAAATCCTTGTGATATCCTAGTGAGGTGTGTGTGGCCCCATACAACCCTTAAATGGTACCTAAATGTGCTACCTGAGGCAGGTCATCTCATTCTACCTCGTAGTGCGACAAGTTGTGTTAAGAGACATGGTAATTCTACCTGCAGAGAATCAAGAATACATAAAAAGAATAGCAAGCAGTCTTTTTGCCCTTGAAGCCTCTGGTCCCCAGGTCTCTTAGAGGTTGTCTATAACTACCCAATTTTTGCTTTGCAGATTCACTTTGTTTGGTTGAGGTTAAGGTTTGGTATGTAAAGGTCTTCAGTTATTTATTTTAGTACAGTAATTGCACAGCTGAGCATGAGATTCTGGTGTTTGTCTTTGATGATACATTTATATGGTAAAGATATTGCATATTTCCAGTGCTTAAACTATTAAGATAATGACATGTTCTGTTCCCCCAAGCAAGCATGTCCATGTCCATTGTGTATGTGTATGGACAGTCATTATTAGCCTAATGACACACAGGTGTTACTTCTTCACTGACTTGCAATTTTGGCTCCTGTAACAACCTTGCAGTGCATCAACAATTAGTGCTGATCGCTGTTGTGCCATTAGCCGGGCACTCCTTAATCTCTTCCAAGCTGTCAAATGTACCTGATGTCTCCTACGCTCAGCTGGCTTAGGAGATTCAGGCAGTGAGTGGCAATCTGACCTGTGTCCCATTTCTTTCATCTGCTGCCAGAATGAGCAACCCTCCCTTGTCGCCTGATGTGTCTTTTGCTGGCTCTACCTCTAAATCCAGCTGTTCAGGCAGGCATTCCACTGGTACAGGGTCTGACTCTTCCATTTCCTCATCCTCAGAGGAGGAGGTAGCTGAATGGCTCCCAACAGCACTCTTCTGTGATCCTTTGGAAAGTTTGTTTTACTTCTTCAAAGTTCTTTAGAAGTTGATCTATGCCTTGAGTGCTCATCCTTTCTTTGAAACAGCTATCCTTTTTGTCTGCAGGAATATTGCACGGTTTCATAAACTTTGCTCTTTAAAAATGTATTTCATCTTTTTGAAGTCTGCAGGCACTTTTTTCTCCAGCTCTGGACTATGCATTTTCTTTTCTTTTAAACCAGTGAACATGAGTTCAGCCACCTCATATGTTGTATGGCTACCTTCCCTGTTGTTCACAGTGGAAGGTTAAGGGGGGAAAAACCCCTCAGTGTAAATTTGTTAAATCACCTTGAAAGAGCCTAACTTCTATAGGCTCCTGTGAAGACCCTAGCTAAGTTACCAGACCTTTTTGTAGGATATACAAAGAACTACCACATACGTAGTTCAGCTGGTGATCTGTTTGGCCAAGGATTGTTTGTGAACTCTGACTTGAAGCAGGAGTTGAACCCAGCTTTTATCTTCTTAAGTGGAAATCCTTCTGAGCTTCCTTGACCCCATAGGTCACAGTCAGATATCAAGTCCACTTTCATAATGACAAACCTAAAACCATTGAACAGTGTGATTGCAGTTTGCAAAGTGTTAGAATGTTAACATTTAGGTATCACAAATTCATATTTTGCAGATGCAGGGAGATGTTAACCTATATTTCTCAGTGTATCCCATCTTTTATTTTTATTGGTTTTGTAACTGTAAAGTAAAATATTACAATTCACAAATTATATTATATATCTTTTAAAATAAAGAAAAACAGTTATGAACCTCAATCTGTACATTCAGTGTGAATTCTCAAAGCGGTTCCCAAACATTAGCAATAACCTCTGTAAATGAATGTCGATCTCTGTTATAATGGTGTTCTGAGGTAGTTTCCTCACAAAGTATTTGAGTGTTAATATTGACATACTACACTTTCTATTTTGGCAGGCACAGGAAGATGCCAGCCTATATTTTAGTGTGTCTGTCTTTTTAAACATATATTTCCCCCCCTGCTGATAAAATTTAATATATAACATTCCATGAAAAGGAGTGTGGTGCGAAACACACTTGTACACAGACATACAGTATAAACATTAATTGATAAATGATGGTCTACATATTCCCCAAAAAGCACTTGGGGCGGGGGCACCGCGTTATACTTCCTCATAGCTTCTCCTCTGGTCTTAAGAACTGGTACCAAATTTAACCATAGTTAGCACTAACCAGGGTTTACTAACCAGCTTTAAGTCCAGGGAAACACTGCCCTGACCTGGATAGCTCAGGCTAGCCAGATCTCGTCAGATCTCAAAAGCTAAGCAGGATTGGCTCTGGCTAGTATTTGGATAGGAGACCTCTGAGGAATACCAGGGTCGCTCTGCGGAGGCAGAACCACCTCTGAACCTCTCTTGCCTTGAAAACCCTACATGGGCATCATAAGTCAGCTACGACTTAAAAGCAAAACAAACAAACAAACAACAAACATCGTTTAGTGTTAAATTGTAGTGTATTCAAAGCTGCCTTGAATGCATGATATGTTGTGAAACATCTAATTGAAGTGTAATGTAAAGCTTCGTCCTGGGCTAGGATCCAAATCCATCCAATCGGTTACTAGCCCAGGAAGCACCTAACCAATCATCTTCTAGCAAGCTCCCTGAGCGGGAACATCCGTGATTGGTCCTTATGTGAACAACCTTATTGGTTGGTATTTGTACAGTGGGTGTGGCTACATTAGCCGGGAATGTTTAAAAGCAGGACAGCTGCAACGTAAAGGCTGTTCTGGCTATCAGATGTTGATCCGTGTTGGAGTTGCGTTCGAGTTGAAGAATAAAGTTGTGTTCTTGCCCGAATCACTCTCCGACTTCTTTGTCAAGCGAGCGACTTAACATAATCACTGTTAACTTTAGTATCATTGTAATACTTAATTGCACTTCAAGCAGCGGGGAGGGGGGGGGTAGAGGGTTGTTCAGAAGAGGGAAGGCTGTGGAGAGAATTGTGATCCTGTGGTTCATTCCCAGTCTTTGAACCACTGCAAGTTATAGTCTAGTTTCAGAACTTTTTAAAGGTATGTGCCCCCCCCCCCACCGGCTTCCTGTGAAGGCTGACATAAAGACATTGCATGAAAACCTCAGCTTTGTTTTCCTTTGTGGCTTGTTATCTCTTTCTGATATAATGCCAAGCGCAAGGACTTTAAAATACAGACGATCACTGGCGTTCCAGTCATTTCACAAGGGTTTTTGCACTTGTGATCCCCACTGACTTGTATATTTCTTCATGCCAGAACAGGCAGACAAATCCTACTGTAAGATGCCTGAAATAGACAGAACAGCGTGGAATTATTTTCTCTATTAAGAGCCTCGTAGCTCTTTCTGTCATTTCCAGTGTGAATTCTATTAGTATTGGATGAAAGGTGATGCCAGTAGGCAGTCAATTTACCATTATAGCCCTTTGGGTTCTAGCTTGCTGCTAGATCACGCCTGAGTTAACCACTTAGCTACTCATTTTTAATACAGCTCATTAAGAAGCGAATGTGAATCAATGGCTGGCTGAGAGATGCTTGTCTTGGTGGTTTTAATAGTTTTTGCTACCTCGGAGGGGGCGCACTGTGATATTCAATAACAAATCAAGGTGATTTGTCATTCGACAGGCAGAGCTAGATCAACCTGGCTGAAAATTTGTGGGTTAGTTTGTCTTTTGCCTTGACTGTCTGTATGTAATGTAATTTTTTTTTTACATTAGTCTGTATGTGATACCCCAGAGATTAATTCTCCTGAATGTAACAGGCATGATGTATATCTCCTTTGACTTACTACCCTGTTTCCCCGAAAATAAGACCTACCCAAAAAATAAGCCCTAGCATGATTTCTATGCATTTGTGGTATAAGCCCTAGTGTGTCTTCTTGAGAAAAAATAAATATAAGACAGTGTCTTATTTTCGGGGAAACACGGTAGTGCATAGACAGGTGTAGATCGCACTTTAGGGTAAGTAGCCAAAATTAACAGGATAAGACCTTTCTTCATAGATATGTTGCAGGCTTTAATTTTTATGAAGTACAGTTCCTCTTGTCAGAATAGTTTTATAGCTGGGGGGGATTTAATTAAATTTCGTCTTTCTAGGTCAATATAAAAGGAGTACCTAGGAATTCCACCTGATGCTGGATTTACCGGTTGTACAGGTGCAGATCCACCTCTAGCATATAGTTGAAAAATTCTGCTTCTCAGTGCCTTCTGATGTCCCATGAAAGTTCTCCAAACTATATGTTGAGAAAAATTCAGAGCTATTGAATTGAATTCAGAGCTATTGGACATCTAGTGCATCTGTGCAGACATGCCTGTAATAGTTTGCTGCAAATGTATTGTTGTGAGTTTGAGACCTGGTTACTCTGAATGGGTCTATCCTGTGGGCTTCTCCTAAAGTAACATGCTGTTTGCATATGATGGAGGAGACAAGAGCCTATGACAAAAAGGAGTGGGAATGTTTCTTAACCATTGTAGATGTTTCCCCACTGGGCACTGGCTCAGCCAAAACACTCAACAGGACTCGAAGGAGGTGATTCCCCACCCCTGACGCAGCTGATGGGAGGGACCAGATGTTTATGTGCGAAGAAACAGCAGTTTTTTTATTCTAGCAGAGAGAGAGAAAAGCAGACACTGATGTGAGTTTGCTGAATCTCTTTGGAGATGCAAAATCTTTCTCTCTTCACCAAAGAGAAGCAGCTCAGCACTGCTCTAATGCTGAGGGATTTCTTCTTGCACAGAGGTGGGGAGCATGTAACTATTCAAGATATGACTACATTGGGGATTAGAGCTGCGGTGGCTCAAGTGGCTTAGACGTTGAACTGCAGGCTGTGGAAGGTCGGTAGTTCAGCAGTTCGAGACCCAAGTGTGCCGCATGACGGAGTGACCTCCCGTCTCTAGTTCCAGCTCACACCAACCTAGCCGTTCGAAAGCAAGACATTGCAAGTAGATAAATAGGTACCACTTCGGTGGGAAGGTAACAGCGTTCCGTGCGCCTTGGTGTTTAGTCATGCCAGCCACATGACCACGGAAACGTCTTCGGACCGCGCTGGCTCTTCGGCTTTGAAATGGAGATGAGCACCACAACCCTAGAGTCGGACACGACTGGCTTTCGAGCAAGGGAACCTTTACCTTACATTGGGGATCGGTCCTTATGAGGAGGCAATCTGTATTTATTACCAGTAATTACAGAGGAAAACGTTAAATGTGCAAGATCTTCCAATGATTGCTTGGCGTCTTTGCCTTTCCCCTTATTCAGTGGTTTTCTCCCTTACAGTTTTTCAGAGACGGTGTTGAGTAGAAATGTGCTGAGGGGAAAGAAAGGTTTTTGATCTACGGCACAGTGTACTTTGAATTCTGGGAAATGCGTTCTCTGTTAGCTAGTAGCTGGTCCCAAAGGAACTGATGGGGAATAATCTCATTCTGTTGCATTTGATTATTATCATAGTCTAAAGGTAGTTTTGGAATGGGTGTATCTCCTTTCGTAACACTGAACCCCAAAGACATCACATGGACTGAACATTTCAAAATAGTCAAGCATCCTGTTTCCATGGTGGCCAACCAACTGCCTATGGGAAGCCCACGAGCAGGGTATGAAAGCCATAGCCCACCTCTCGCTTGTCCCTGGGAGCGCGGAGGTTTCGTGTAGCTGTCGTAGCTAACTGCTGCTGACAGACCTGTCCTCCTTGATTTTGTCTAATCTCCTTTTAAAGCCAGCTAATCTAGTGGCATCACCATGCGCTGTAAAAGCAAATCCATATGAGATTCCATTAGTGCTGCCCAAATTCATTAGCTTTGCTTGCCCTACCCAAAACAGGGCAGTCTTGTCAAGTTCAAAGTAATTTACACGTAGAGAGATCTGGAGAAGAGTTGGGAAGACGGTTATGCAAGGTAACCTCAAAGATAAATGAACGTATCTTGAGAGACAGCCTATGTGAATCAGTGGAAATGTAGGAGATTCAGTAACTAGATACCAACAGATGCTGATAGGCTCAGACATGCATGATGTTTGCAGGCTGGAGTTCAGTTTACATAACACCAGATGTGTAGGGATATACAACTGGAAAGAAGTAGTTTTTGTATTTGGGTAATGGTAATTGCAAGAAATTGCAAGTAGATAAATAGGTACCACTTTGGTGGGAAGGTAACAGCGTTCCGTGCGCCTTGGTGTTTAGTCATGCCGGCCACATGACCACGGAAATGTCTTCGGACAGCGCTGGTTCTTCGGCTTGGAAACGGAGATGAGCACCGCAACCCTAGAGTCGGATTCGACTGGCTTTTGAGCAAGGGAACCTTTACCTTTACTAATGGCTACTATACCTGTATTACAGAGTATTCATGTCCCCCCGCCCTGCTGTTTTGAAATTTTTTGTTGTGTTTTTTTTTGGGGGGGGGGGGTTTCCTGACATTTTTGAGGTCCGTTATTTCATAAGGGGGACTCTTTCGGGGGGGGGAGCTGGAGCGAGACTGAAGTGGCTATTTTTCAAACAAATGACACCAAAATGCAGGGACCTTATTCCTGCCTGTCCACTAAAGAACCACCTCCCCAGTTGGAAGTGAATTGGATGAAGGGGTCTGTCATGATCCGGGCTGTGCCACCAGAGGCCTACTAGGCCCAGGGAGCCTGGCTAGCAGTAGGTGAGGCTGGGCCTACAACTCCCAGAAGCCCCTGTGAGGTTTTGGAACCAAAATTGACCAATAGGGAAGAAGAGGGCTGGGGAACAAAAGGGCTGGTGCCAGAGCAGAAGCTGTTCTTTCTTCCAGAGGGCAGAGCCGGAAGGAAGGCTGCTGCAAGAAGAAACCCTCATCCTGAGGGAAGGGTGAGTAGTCTAGTGCCACTTGGAATAGTGAGCTAGGGACAGTATATATTTAGGGCATTTGATTTCTTTTCTTTTCACCCACTTACTGTTATTATTCTGCACCTTGTTGTTTGACCTCCTATAAAATAAATATTTTCCTTGTTTCTCTCTGCCTAGTCCTCACGCCTGTTATTCAGCCAAAAGGGAGGTCTGAAGGTCTTGGGAGGGTGCTCTGGGCCTTCTCAAGGGAGCCTGGAACCAGAGTGGTGGCAGCGTCAGGTGACACCCCACCTGAGTCATGACAGGGTCCAATTCTATGAGTCCCTGAACAAGGTCCCCCTGGCCACCTTACTAGTCTCTATTGTTTCCTGTGGGGGGGGGGGGAAATTCCACGTTTTTTTCGGAGAACCTTGAAATGAAAACAGAGGTACCAAGCCCACCAGAACCAATGTCAAACCAGAGAGTCCCAGCAGAAACATGGGCCAGTGTGGCAAGCCAACTACAACCAATGTCAAACCACGGAATCCAAGCCAAACCAATCTGGCAAGACACTACTAAGGCAGCGAGCCATACCTGGCAAGACACTGTCACAAATACATACAAACATCATTTCCGCAAGGAGGACCTTGGAAAGCAAGAGGGGAGGATTCATAGCACCCGAATTCTCTCTCAGCCGTCAACAGTCTATACTGTCACTGGCTGTGTTGTGTGAGAGTGCCTCTGTGAACTCCTTAAAGGGCTTAAGGGCATCCACTGTCTAGGAGAGGATTAGTCACTCCTCATTGCTGAATGGTCTCCCACCCCCCTGCACACTGCTGACTTCCAAGGCCACTTTGTCCAGGGTGCTATTCTGCTGCACCAAAAGCTCAAGCCTAGCATGCTACCCAAATACTTGCACTGCCATCAGTCACCATATAACTTCATGGAGACATCCCTGCCTTCCCATACCACTAACTTCTTCTTTATGGTGGCAGAGATTTTTGCCATTGTATATGGCGAACCTCAACAGCATGATAAAAAGTAGAGACATCACCCTGCCAACAAAAGTCCGCATGGTCAAAGCAATGGTATTCCCAGTAGTCATGTATGGCTGCGAGAGTTGGACTCTAAGGAAGGCCGAGCGCCGAAGAATAGATTCTTTTGAACTATGGTGCTGGAGAAGACTCTTGAGAGTCCCTTGGACTGCAAGGAGATCCAATCAGTCAATCCTAAAAGAAATCAACCCTGACTGTTCCCTGGAAGGCCAGATAATGAAACTGAAGCTCAAATACTTTGGCCACCCAATGAGAAGGGAGCACTCCCTGGAGAAGACCCTGATGCTGGGAAAGATTGAAGGTCAAAGAAGACGGGGACGGCAAAGGATGAGATGGTTAGACAGTGTCATAGATGCAATGAACATGAAATTGAGCCAACTTCAGAGGACGGCGGAAGACAGGAAGGCCTGGCGTGATCTGGTCCATGGGGTCGCGAAGAGTCGGACTCAACTGTGCGACTGAACAACAACAACAAATGCCTCGCTTAGTACCTTGGTGTGGAGCAAAGCTGGCCCGGCAGTCCTCTTGCCCTAAAGAAACACCGTGATAGAACAAAACACACTTCCACTCATATGTACTTGTATCTTCATATATCGATTTACTTGCAATACAGACTCTAGTATATCTTATCCACATACAAAAACCTAAAGTACATTGTATCTGCTAATAGAAAAGTCCACAGCTACAAAGACCTGTTCCAACGCTGTAGACTATCTTGCTCCTGATAAAAGACTGCTGAAAGTTGCAACAGTCATAAATGATGAAAGATGCAGCAGGCTGTTATATTCTCCACAAAGAGTAATTCAGCAGGCATGAGAAAAACACGCCTCCTGGGCAAAAATTGCGTGTTCCGACAAATTATTCTTTGGGCAGACGTATTTTCCTGGAACCAAAGCTTTCAGTTTTACTGTGCATAAGTCAACCATTCTAAAGAAGGCTTCTCTGGTTCTCTGGTTCCCAATACACTTCCATATTAATGACATGGTCCGATCCCAGTTAAGACCTAAAAATACAACACCATAGTTTGGTACTATGTGATTTAGCCCCCTACCTGCCTTCCCTCATGCTGTCAGAATAATGTTGTTATTTCTGAATTATCACAAACTAGGGGCTGGTCTGTCATCATTTCCCCTCACTTTTGCTCTCTGGTCTTTTCCTCCTCCTCCTCGTTTTCCTCACTTGTCAGTTCTTGTTTCTTTGGGTTTTCTCCCGTTTGGCACGTGTTTTGCTCCCTCCAGAGTTCAACTTGATATTACCCCGGTTTATGGCCAGCATACAAACCTGCTGTTTAAATCTACAGGGAGATATGCTGGACACACACTGGTGTAATATCGAGTTGATTACTACCCTCTTCTCCCCTTCCCCCAAGAAACAGGACTGCATATGCTGTCTCCAGGGCTGAACTACGTGCTACAAAGTCCTTGTGTCCCTGACTTAAGTACAGTCCCTGACTAGATGCATTCTAGGAGTTTTATAGTTGGACTAGAAATAATGCCCGTTGCGGAAATAAATACAACGGGATCTAGAAAGAGGCTCTGGGAGAGTGCTCTGGCTTTGGGCAAACAGTGTCAGTTTCCTGTGGCGACCTCAGCAGGGTTTAATGACAGAGTCCACTGTTTTCTCCAGAGGGACTGATCTCTGCTACCTGAAGAGCATTTGTATGTTTGAGTTATCTGTAGCCCTCACCTGGAGAGTGGTAACCATTGTTACCCATTCTCCTCTCCCCTATGAGGTGTGTTATGCAACTGAAAATCCCAACTGCCTTGCGGGGGGGAGGAGTTTGAGGTGTGGAATGGACTGAAGTCCAATCAGCTTCCATATGCAAAAGACCAGGTTGTCGCAGCAGTTGTGGTGTGGGCGGGACCCGGGCTTTGCCTTCTGATTGGTGGCGATATATGCTGAGGAGCAGTGCCATCAGCCATACACTAAGGGAGTGCATTTTAGAATTAGAACTTTGGCACCCACTATTCAATTATATATAAGGAGAGATTTGAATTCTTGAGGGCCCATAGGCCTGATTTAGGTGGGGATTTTAGGGAGGGGGCTTGCTTCCCATATCATTTTCCTGATCTAACTAAGGAGACACCGTTTCCTCCACTGGGAAAGCTTATGTGTAGTCCATCCATAAACTATTTACCCTGGGGGAGGGTAGATAGTGGCTCCCCAGGGCCCTTTCAGATTGGGAAATAGGTATGGGGGGAGTTTAAGCCCTCTCATCCCATGTGCCAGGGACCCAGTCCAAATTGGGCCCATGTGCATCTGGGAATTCAGTTTCAAGCATGGATCTCCCAGAGTACATGTGGTCAACAGGACACGCAAGGAACAAAAGGACTTCATAACATGTAGTTAAGCCCAGGATCTTATCCCCGATTAACTGGAAAGTGAGTGTTTTTGTGGTACGCCATTGTTGCTATGGGTGACTGTCCTTCTTTCAAGCTCCTTTGATCCATAGATTTTGAGCAGTGGATAAGGAATCTTTATTTCTTTAAGGAAAATATGGTGGAGAGATACTTGGCCACAGCCAGCGTCATCTGTAGATCTCTGTCCACCAATAGATAGGGTGCTGTTATCTTTTCAGTACAGTAGAAGGTAATTTTGTTAAAATAGTTTACGATAGGAGTTATAGTAAGGGCATTCCAATAGCATATGGAACAAAGAGTCAACCTTTTCCATATCACATTTGCAAAGTCTGTCTGAATAAGTTAAGTTGTAATGTCTCCCAGGAGCTGCGGTGGCTCAAGTGGTTAAGACGCTGAACTGCAGGCTGTGGAAGGTCGGTAGTTGAGCAGTTCGAGACCCGGGTGCCGCATGATGGAGTGAGCTCCCGTCTCTAGTTCCAGCTCCTGCCAACCTAGCAGTTCGAAAGCAAGAAATTGCAAGTAGATAAATAGGTACCACTTCGGTGGGAAGGGAACAGCATTCCGTGCGCCTTGGTGTTTAGTCATGCCGGCCACATGACCACGGAAACGTCTTCGGACAGCGCTGGCTCTTCGGCTTTGAAACGGAGATGAGCACCGCAGCCCTAGAGTCGGATTTGACTGGCTTTCGAGCAAGGGAACCTTTACCTTTACCTTTAATATCTCCCATGTAAAGCTGCTGAGGGGACAGCATTTAGGTGTGTGAACATGGATGCTCTGCTGTAGCCGGGGACTGTTAGATGTTTTATATAGGCTGAAATGGTTAGAGGTAGGAGGATACCAAAGAACTGGGCAGAGCATACTCTGAGCTCATACAACTGAGCTGGAATAATCTAGGTCTGTTTTTGATCATAACAGAGTTTCGCTTTTTCCAAGTCTCAGTATATCATCCATTGTTAGTCCAAGACAGGATAGTTTCTTGTCTGTTTCTTGTATCTAGAGAGAGTAAAATAGATCTTGATTGAGTACGTAGAGCAGTTCATCTTTCTTTGTGAGGGGAAAAATGACCTTTAGCCTGTGTTTGAAAGTGTGCAGCCGCACTTCGGCTTTGACGGAGTGCTGACCCAATTCTAGTCTCAGAGCTACTCCAGCTACACATCTTGGGGCTCCTGTAACACAGCACAAAAAGTAGCAACGAAAATGATCTAATTTCTCATTGATTCGAAAATCCATGTTGAGACTCCATCAAGGAGCGGTGGAATGATTCTCATGTTAAACACATGGAGTCCCCCTGGAATATATTTGCCTCCCTCAGAGAGGAAAAAACGTTCAGTTGCTGCCACAGAGGGTTTAATTTTGTTTACTGCAGATTTGAGATGGGATTTGCCAATTAAGATGGGGGCCGAGAACCACATGCTATGGGGGAGAATTTCTGCTTCAACAACATAAACTTGTTTGGTAAAGTGGAGTGAGCGGCTTTTGTGCTCTTTTATGGGCTTATGCCGAAATTGAATTCTCAGAAAGGAGGAAGAAGAAGAGCAAGAGATTGGATTTATACCCTTCACTACCCAAAGGCGTCTCAGAGCGGCTTACAAACTCCTCTCCCTTCCCCTCCCCACAACAGACACCCTGTGGGGTCGGTGGGGCTGAGAGAACTCTGACAGAAACTGCTCTTTTTTAAGAAGAGGAAGAGATTGGATTTCTACCCCACCCTTCACTACCCAGAGGAGTCTCAGAGCAGCTTACAATCTCCTCTCCCTTCCCCTCCCCACAACAGAGGTAGGCGGGACTGAGAGAGCTCTGACAGAAACTGCTCTTTTTTTCAAGAACAACTCTGACAGAACTATGACTTTCCCAAGGTCATCCAGCAGGTGCAAGTGGAAGAATGGGGAATCAAACCCGGTTCTCCCAGATTGGAGTCCGCGCACTTAACCACTACACCAAACTGGCTCTCATGCTTGCCCCCATGAGCTATGACTTTGCACTGATGTGGCAGTCCTCAGTGAAGTTTCGCCTTATTTGCAGAAGCAGTACTTTAAAGATACGAGCCACAGGCCTTACTAAATAAGCTTGTCTTTACAGGAGCTGCGGGGGCTCAAGTGGTTAAGATGCTGAACTGCAGGCTGTGGAAGGTCGGTAGTTCAGCAGTTCGAGACCCGAGTGTGCCGCATGACGGAGTGAGCTCCCGTCTCTAGTTCCAGCTCCTGCCAACCTAGCAGTTCGAAAGCAAGAAATTGCAAGTAGATAAATAGGGACCACTTCGGTGGGAAGGTAACAGCGTTCTGTGCGCCTTTGTGTTTAGTCATGCCGGCCACATGACCACGGAAATGTCTTCGGACAGCGCTGGCTCTTCGGCTTTGAAACGGAGATGAGCACCGCAACCCTAGAGTCGGATTCGACTGGCTTTCGAGCAAGGGAACCTTTACCTTTACATTACCATAGACAGCAGGTACGGAGTCTCGTGAGAGGGGGGAGGCTGTGCCTGCAATATCACGTAAGGTCTGTCTAAGAGTCTTGGAAGGACCAACTTGTCTTGAGTCCCTTCTGGGTATGAAGAGAAATCCTCGATAGAGATATCTGCTGTCAGCGCCAGTGTTACAGATGCCTTGTCACGGAAGACACTGAAAAATCTTGAGTGCACCGAATGAAAGACAGAGAAAAGCTTCTGGCAGTTGTATTGATTGTGAGCAGGGCTATTTTTGGGCAGGAACGCACAGGAACGGAGTTCCGGCTGGCTCCCGAGTTGGCCACGCCCAGCAGGAACTCATTAGCATAACAGGCCACACCCAACAGCAGAAACTCATTAGGATTGGCTACATTAGGGGTGTGTGGCCTAACATGCAAAGGAGTCTCTGCTACAAAAAAAGGCCCTGGGTTTTGAGAACAAACAAGGTAAACAGAATAAGAAGCAAAAGGTGGGTGTGGCTGGATGACCAGACTTCTGGCAACAGGGGGCTGCGGCCTAATATGCTAATGAGCTGTGGTGTCAGGGTGTGGCCTATTATGCTAATGAGTTCCTGCTGGGCTTTTTCTACCAAAAAAGCCCTGATTGTGAGCACTATTTAAAGGAGGCTTGAGCCATTTAAGAGATCTTGAGCATTACACAGTGTGTGCCCTGACAAGCTAATCGCCTGCAAGTTTAATCAGATAATAGTTTACCATGTGACTGTTGTGAAGCTAGTTTGGCCTCTATTCGTGTTAAACCAGTCAGGCATTAAAAAGATATGGCGAATACATGTGCAGGAGAATGGAGAAGTGTCACACTGTGACAACGTCTCTCTCCCCCCCCCTTATTCTGTTTTTACAAAATATGGCCATAAATGCAATTAACATGTTATTTTATACTTCAGTTTTCTTGGTAACAGTGCCAAATGGGTGAAGAGAATTATTGAGTTAGATCCACCGTTCCATACGTAGAAGATACTGACTGTCCTGGTTCTTCCTCACTACCTCCCCCACCCTGCCCCAGGCAGTCCTTTCTGGACCTGGGAAATTTATTCCAGGAGCTTTAGGATCCATGTGGACTAACCAGTCAGGTGGCTGTAGTGGGGAGGGAGAAGGGAACAAAATCACCCTCTCCGCCTCTTCTGCTAGCACAGATCCACTGACAGAAGAGGAGGAAGGGAGCAGTTTCACCCCCTTTCCCCACATGGCTATTACTTGCGGTTTGAAAGACAGTTTGGGCTACAAGGAGTGCCTTCTATCAGCTGCTTTTGGCTCGCCAACTCTCTCCTTTCTTAGGTTGGTTTCCCCATTGCTGGTGTGGCTGGCTGCCAGTACAGTGCATTGGCAACAGGGCTTCCACATGGCAGGTTTCCCAACGTTTTCCCCGTCCCCAGCCCCTCACCAGCAGCCAGCCACCTGCCTCATGCCGCTGGCGTCTTTCAATGTTTTAAAATAATCAGCAATTGAATATCATTGCATTGATAGACCATTATAGCCGTATGTGTAACACGTTCTCTGATTTTTCAGCTTTCATTTTTTTAAAATTGTAACTCTCTAGCACCTTCTGTTGTATGCCTTTCTCTTTATATTTCCACAATACTATCTAGAGATTTACTTTTTTCAAAAAATGAAATCTGGGAATTCAGAGAACCTTTTACCCATATTGTCATAATAGTATATTAATATAACAATATTCAGTGGTGGATTAGTTCCGCAGGGCCTGTGCGCAGTTCCACAGGGCCTGTAAGACCGAGCTCTTCCGCCAGGCTGTCAAGTAGGAGCCGCCACCACTACCGTACCATCGTTATGTTCCATCAGTAGTGTCTGGCCCTGGGAAGGGAGATCGGCAGTGTCGCGTCGAGCTGAGAGCATTGAGTAGATGTACCATCTTGTAACGTCATCTTTGTGGAAGATCAGACTGGAACAACTAGAGCACTTATTTTGATGTATATGTAGTAAGGATTTTATACGGTTTTAATCTGTTTTATGTGTAGGTGTATGCCTGATTGTGAGCTGCTCTGAGCCCACGCCACGGGGAGGGAGGGCTATAAATTTAATTTATTAATAAATAAATAATACGTTGCAGAGGGAGGAAATTACTGCGGTGGAGACAGGGTAAGGGGAGATGGTTGCCATGTGGGCAAACTTTGTCACCCACACAGGAGCCACTCAGTGTAATCTCTCCCAAAACATTTGTAGGAAAGCAGGTTTGAGAAAGATTGGTGGAACCTGGGGGAACCCCAGGAGGGATATGAGTGCACCATAATGCTGGAAAGAAAAAACCCACTGCCCAGCAGCATAGAACCCAGGGCAGATAACCCATGGGAGAAAGGTGGTCCTGCAGACATGAAGAGCTGCATATATGATATCCAGTGCCTTGAATTGAGGGCCTGTAACTGATGGGTAGCCAGTAGAGTGACTGCAGTAGGGCTGCCAAGTGGGGGCGGGTGGCGGGTAAAACCCCGCTTTGGAGACCCGATTTTTGCCGTGGTGGAATCAGGCCCCGGGGGGAACTCTGCCCCCCGAAGCGCAGCGTGGCTGCGTCACTGGAGGTGACACAACCACGTCGATCACGGGGGCGTGGCCCCAATCGTCGGAGGGAAACCCTATGGTGGGAAGCACAGTGTCCTTCAAAATGTCAGTCTTCCCAACCATTATATCTATAAATCAGCCACAGTCTACCTCAGAATTCCCAGTTTTTATTTATTTTTTTAAAGAGTAAAGCTGCAATCCTACTAGTTTCCTGCAAGACGGCCTCTTTGAATAAACTAGACTTCTGAGTACAACTGTTTAGGATTGCTGCCTATGCCTCTAGCCCTTTTCATTGCAAAAACTGCTAGAGGCTTACTTAAAAAAATAAAAACTGGGAATTCAGGGGAACTAGAACATGGAAAGAGATTGTTGTAACATTATTGTGTCACCGCCATTTTTAAAAAGCTAGGAGAAGCCTTTGGTGTTCTGTGTGTGTGTGAAAAATGCACAAAACTGCCCTGTTGTGCCCTGTGGACATACTGTCACCTGTGTGAATTTCTTGTTTGTGTGGCAGCCATGACTGGGTGAATCCTAGCTGTGTAGATTCAATTTAAGATGGCACTGACCAACCGAAGTTGAATTGAAGTTCCATTGATATGAGTGGGTCAGTGACTCTTGACCTCGATTAATTTTAAATAATTAAATTTCTTGGATTGAAGAAGAAGAAGAGATTGGATTTATACCCCGCCCTTCACTCGGAGTTTCAGAGCGGCTTACAAACTCCTTTCCCTTCCCCTCCCCACAACAGACACCCTGTGAGGTAGGCGGGACTAAGAGAGCTCAGAGAGAACTGCTCTTTCAAGGACAGCTCTGACAGAACTATGACTTGCCCAAGGTCATCCAGCAGGTGCAAGTGGAGGAGTGGGGAATCAAACCCGGTTCTCCCAGATTAGAGTCCGCGCACTTAACCACTACACCAAACTGGATTGGGGCAAACATCTGTAGTTGTCAGATCTGTTTTTAGTGTATGTATCTGCATAATAAAACCAACCTATCAGAGATTGGGTTAAGATTCTGCATGTGATTTTTAAAAAATTGATATTGCAGATATATTGAATTTATGCTGGTCATGTGCAGCTGATTGTGGTTTATAGAGCCAAACACTGATGAAATGAGAAAACACACATTCCCTATGATTCCTGAATGGTTGCAAAAGGAACACCTGATGCTACCACTAGTGATGCTACCACTAGTTCTTCAGTTTGGTAACCTGTAAATGTACTGAACACATAGATTTGATTCGGATGTTGAAACCTTTGTCTATACACGTAGTCGCATTCCAGTGCATAGTCTGATTCACACAAGACCTGTTGCACAACCAGAAACACAAGAAAGTCCTATCACATAGCCCTGGCACTTAAGTCAGTTAAATCCTGTCTTGCATTTTGCTTGCACAGGGTATATTTCGGCAACATTCTTCAATCAAAGCTTATTGCACCTCCAAATTGGACTGTAGTGACTACATTAAACAGCTAATTGATTGTTGCACTCAGGGGTAATTTAGTAGAAAAAGAGGTGCAGGAGCTCATTAGCATAACTCATTAGCATAACTTATTTGCATATGCCACACCCTCTGACATCACCAGAAGTGTGTCAGAAGGCAACACCCACCGCTCAGGCTCCACTGGACCGTTTAGGGTTACTAGGTGTTGGGGGGGGGGGGGAACGTGCAGATCTGTCCTCGCAGAGGAGGGAGAGCTTGTACCTGAATAAAACTTGGTCTTAAAGGTGCCACTGGACTGTTTTGGACTGAGGGGCCGGGGGGGATGTTCTGCAACTTTCCTGGCTGCTTCTTGCTCTGACTGAGGGCTGCTGGGATCAGGGGGTGGGGCTTGTTGCATGTGCCCGCCCCCTGGGATCTTTACTGCCGGAGCTCCGCTCCTGTGCGCTCCTGCAGGAAATGACCCCTGGTTGCACTCACAACACTGATTTAAAATGACAAATCGGAGCCTGGTCTTACAGTAACTCTTGTGCAAACAGAGCTGCATTTACCACAACTTCACTTTTGCTGTTGCCTGGTGGGATCCACGCTCTGACGTTCTAGATTCTTACCATTGATTGTGAAAACTCTTAACTCCTCGTTTACTTATTGAAATGTTTTTTTAACAACATTTTATCCCAGCCCTCTCCCAAGAAACTAAGGATGCCTTAACACGCTTTTCTACTCCTCCATTTTAGCCTCATATCGGTTTTAAGATTTATATTGTGTAGAAGTTCATGGTGCTGGAGAAGACTCTTGAGAGTACCTTGGACTGCAAGAAGAACAAATCAGTCAATCCTAAAAGAAATCAACCCTGACTGTTCCCTAGAAGGCCAGATAATGAATGAAGCTCAAATACTTTGGCCACCAAATGAGAAGGGAGCACTCCCTGGAGAAGAAGACCCTGATGCTGGGAAAGACTGAAGGTCAAAGAAGACGGGGACGGCAAAGGATGAGATGGTTAGACAGTGTCATAGATGCAACGAACATGAAGTTGAGCCAACTTCAGAGGACGGTGGAAGACCGGAAGGCCTGGCAGGATCTGGTCCATGGGGTCGCGGAGAGTCGGACTCGACTGTGCGACTCATGTTTGCCATTTTTGCAATTTTTCAGAAGACAGCTTTATATTTATTTGCTTCTAGTCTGGCTTTCTTGCTGAGACTGAAGGTGCATTTCAGAATTAAAAACAATGACGCCTGAGACATCCAATGAACAATGTGTTTGAACTAGGATTACAGAGCTAGTGGATGATGCATACCACAACTTTGTAGGCAAGGTATAATGGTGCTCACATCTCATTCTCTGTGCTGGAAAGAACTGGAAATTCCAAGGAACTAGTAGATCTTGGTAACAGATTGTTACAGTGTTATGATACTTTAGCAATAAGCAGCTTTTTAGACAGCCTGAAATAGCTCCCTGGTGGGGTGTGAGTGGTGGGGAAATGGTGGTTGTGGGAGACTGAATCAATGGAAATGGTACTGATGTGGGTGAGACCTTTAAAATGTGCACCTTTCTGTCCCCGTGGTTTGTAAATGTGATTTTACCGAGATGGTTTTTTAAAAAAAGATTGTATCAAACCAGGTTGGGGAAAGATTGGAGCAAAGCGGGAAAACCCAGAAAGTGAACCATTAAGGGACAATGTTGTGTTGATGCTCCGAACACACACGCACACACACACACACACACACACAAAACCACCACTACCCCAAAAAAACCTTGCTCCAGTTAGGATGACTTCAGATTGACACCACTGAATAAGTGTATCATGCAGACTCTAGGTGATAATAACAAAGCTTGAGTTTATCTATCCTAGCTGAACTGCTGTTATTTACCCAGTGCTACTTTTTATGCCGGCCACATGACCACGGAAATGTCTTCGGACATCGCTGACTTCGAAACGAAGATGAGCACCGCAACCCTAGAGTTGGATTCAACTGGCTTTCGAGCAAGGGAACCTTTACCATTACCTTTTTACTTTCTAGCACTACTTTAGTTTATAATTTTTACTTGCCACGAATGGGTCTGGAATTTGCAAAAAAAATGGGCCATTGAAGTCAGTATGGCTGCTCACATGAAGTACTGCTTGGGTTATCAGTGAATCCTAGGGCTGCCAAGTGGGGGCGGGTAAACCCCCGCTTCGGAGGCCCGATTTCCGCCACCGCGGAATCGGGCCCCGGGGGGAACTCCGCCCCGGCGTGCGCGTCACCTGGAAGTGACGCAGGCACGCTGGGCACGCTGGGGGCGGGGCCACGGCCATACAAGGGAAAACCCTATAGTTTTCCCTTGTATGGCTGTGGCCCCGCCCCCAGCGTGCCTGCGTCACTTCCGGGTGACGCGCGCACACACACCCGACACCGGCCGGGAGCCCCCCGCTCCCGGCAAAGAATCACTCGGCAACCCTAGTGGATCCAGTGTGGGATCCCCTACTCTGAATCTTTGGTCCCGGTCACACAAGCGAGATAATTGGGGGGGGGGGGGTTTGAGGCTTTTTGCCCTGGAGCAAAATGAAGCGCAGTGGCACGATCATACGTTTCCCCAGGGCTTCGTGCTTAGGTCACCTGCAGCCGATCACACGTTGATGGTGCAGCGTGGCAAAGGGGGGGAGGGAAGAAGCAGCATGGCGCGATCACACATGCGGCGATCGCAAGCCGCCACTTCCCGATGGGCGTTTTTTATTTCAAGCTGGAGTTGCCGCCAGTGTTCTCTCTAAGCTCTGGAGTCCTGTGAGCAAAAATTCTACTTTGTGAGCTCCTGGGCATTAAAGTTGTGAGTTAGAAATTTGGTTACTACATAAATTAGTCTGCTCTGGAGCCCTCCTTCCTGAACGAGGACAAAAATCTGTGAGCCAGAGGCTAAAAAACCGTGAGCTAGCTCACACTGACTCAGCTTAGAGGGAACACTGGTTGCCGCATGCGCATTACCACGGAAGCACATGACCAACGAGGCTTTAAAAAAAAAATCCAGTGTGAGACGGGACGCAGACGACAGGATACCAGCGCTTCCGCAGTCTGACGCCCGCCCGCACCCCACGTTTTTTGGAAAATAGTGCACTTTCCCTGGTATCTTTTAACTCCGCTTCTTCAGCCAGGCGATACGGGTTGCCAATGGGTGCGGGACACTTGCCAGGTGTTTTCGTGTGATCGCGCCCGTAAAATCCGCCTGGCATTCGTCCCTATCGCACAGCTAATTCTGCGTGTGACCAGACCCTATGATAGGCTTTGCAGATGGTGGGATTGCAGGTTATGTACATTGCTAAAGTAGCTTAAGGATTGCCGGATACCTTGACAGGTGAGGAGTTTGTCACCTTGGCTGTACATTATTTTTTTTATTGTTAACTGTGCCAAACGTGAGTGTATTGAGGGCTGAGATGCTTTCCATGTGCCTAAGACAAGGCACTTTGCCAAGGACATTGCACTAAATATGGGCAAGCATTGTTAAATTGTGGACCCTCTTTGGGTGGAAATGTTTTAAATGAATAAATACATAAAACATCATACATTGGCAGAGGCATCCTAGAACTGAGTGTTAAAAACCAAAATCATACAACATACCCAAGATGAAATAGCTAAAACTACCTCCCGAAAGGAAAGAACTGGTGATGTCCAGGGCATATGTCTGAAATGTGCTGCAGGTGCGATCATAGTGCAAACCTGAATACATATTGATGGCAGGCCAGTAGATTGCTACAGTTTCTTGGAAAAGAGAAGGGAAGTACCATGAAGATTCCATCAAACCAACTGTGCGAGAAAGCCCATCATTTTCTGAGTAGAGAGTCAGGCTCAGCATTTTCCCCACACTTTTTTGCTGCGATAATGAAACTGAAGCTCAAATACTTTGGCCACCCAATGAGAAGGTATTTAAGCATGTGCGTTCCATGGCTTGTTGCCGTAATAAATGACTGACTGACTGACTGACTGACTACAGGTTTCTTGAAAAAGAGAAGGGGAGTACCATGAAGATTCCATCAAACCAACTGTGCGAGAAAGCCCATCATTTTCTGAGTAGAGAGTCAGGCTCAGCATTTTCCCCACACTTTTTTGCTGCCTCTTAGAGATCCAGCCTCTATTTTTTAAGAACTCTAGGCCCACAAGATAGGACGTGGCAGCACCATCTCCTTAAACAATTTGTCCTTCTTTATCCCTAGGAGTTTCTGGGACTCACTTTGGTTTGCACTGCTGGTGAAAAGGGCAAGGAATTTGACCCCCTGAGACTGTGGAGTGAATGAGACACAGGGCAGGGAAATGGATGTTGTATATAGTCTTGAGACCAGGGAGTTCTTTGCCATAAAGACTCTCTATGTTTAAACTTAGAAACTTTGCTGCTTATTTTTCTCTTTGCTGTTTCTCATAATATTTAACTGTCTTCTTTTGAAAATACATTGCTCAGGCAGATAAACTAGCATTTCTTGATACTTCAGTGGCCGACTGCTGTTGCCGAGTTCCTCTCCTTTGTCAGTAACAGCCTGGTAACTAGAAATGAATGCAATGTTTTCATCTTTCACTCTACTTTAGTTCCAGAGGAATATGCTACTCCTGAGATGTTCAATGGTGTGCTTTAGGCAGAACTGCCATGTCTGAAGGATTACCTCCCTTGATATTCGCCTGTGTACCAACTTAGCTCTTCCTACCAGTTCTTTTCATCTGTCCCCTCGAGGAGATACAAGAGTGTGCATAGATAGCATTTGGTTTTATGAAAACAATAAGATGTATTTTGTTAACATTGGAGGAATGCAATAATAAAGTGAAATAATATGGAAATAAATTAAAGTGAAATACCCAAATAACCAGGATCCTGGATTGCTATTAAGATGTTTTTTATGAAAGGCATGTGAGTTTCTACAGCATTATAATCGTCCAGCAGGAGAAGAAGATGAGGACGAAGGCAACAGCACGAAGGGAAGTGAAGAAGAAAGAGCAGTGGCATCTTCTGATGAGGACTCAGGCCCCAGTCACACGGGCTGGATATCGTGGGGGGGAGGCGTGGCTGTTTGCCCCGGAGCGAATTACTGTGTGGCCGCCGGATCAAACGTCCAGCTGACGTCCCGTGGTTCGGGGGGAGGTGCCGAACATACGTCAATCCTGCGGCGCAGCAAAGAAGCAGCGTGGCGGGGGTTGTGGGTTTTTTTTTTAACCGAAGTGTGCGCATGCACCGTTGGGTGCTTGTGCGCATCCCGTGGAGACTTGGGGGAAAAAACCCAAGCAGTTTGTGTCAGAGTTCTCTCAGCCCCACCCACCTCACAGGGTGTCTGTTGTGGGGAGGGGAAGGGAAAGGAGTTTGTAAGCTGCTCTGAGACTCCAAGTGAAGGGCAGGGTATAAATCCAATCTCCTCCTCCTCCTCCTCTACATCCCCGACTCACCTGCCTCGGACCCTCCACCAGGGGCTGGAGACAAGTTATCAGTTGAGAAAGAAAAAGGATAAAAAATTAGTTATCATAGTCCTTAGAATCCTTTATAATATTTGCTAATCATTTCTTATATTGCTTTTTAAGAAGTCAGATGTCTCGGTGTTCTTATTTCTATTATGTAGGAAGACCATGTTTGTTGACCACATCTAATGAACTCTAATCAAACTTTAAGCTAAAAGCTAATTTTACAAGCATGATGTATGACCACCATCTCTTGGGTTTTTAGTGGTTTTTCTTTACTTTCTCCCATAGTTTGTAGATTCCCTTCCTAATTTTGTTGTAGTTTATAGAAAATGCAATAAAATATCCCCTAAGGGGGGGCATTAAAAAAAGATGTTTTTAATGCTATGCTGTTAATGTATTGGTAGTAAGGAACTGCGGTGGCTCAAGTGGTTAAGACGCTGAACTGCAGGCTATGGAAGGTCAGCAGTTCAAGACCTGAGTGTGCCGCATGATGGAGTGAGCTCCCATCTCTAGTTCCAGCTCCTGCCAACCTAGCAGTTCGAAAGCAAGAAATTGCAAGTAGATAAATAGGTACCACTTCGGTGGGAAGGTAACAGCGTTCCATGTGCCTCGGTGTCTAGTCATGCCGGCCACATGACCATGGAAATGTCTTCGGACAGCGCTGGCTCTTCGGCTTTGAAACGGAGATGAGCATCACAACCTTAGAGTCAGATTCGACTGGCTTTCGAGCAAGGGAACCTTTACCTTTACCTTTAATAGCTGTAACTGTTGTGGTATTCACAATAACTGTCCGTTTTTCTTTGTCTTGCTTCATGTGTTTGACATATTTTAAATGGAAGAGTTAAGGAAATATTATGTGTATTTAATATTATTAGCTTTAATAGCTGTATTGATGGTTTACTTTAGAGTTTGTAAACACAGAAGCCTGAATAGCCCATTTTGGTAGCTAAGCTGTGTTGGTCGTGGTCAGTGCTTAAATAGGGGACCACGAAGCGAGATTGGCGTTGCTACATGGAGGAAGGAAATGGCAAACCACCTTTGCTTGTCTCTTGACCCATGGATGATGAGTCAGTTGCAACTCAATAGCAAGTTTTTCTTCTTGTAAACAAATCCTGTTAGAAATAGTTCGTTAGCTTCCGGCATGTGCGTATTCATGTATCCCCAGAGAGCACCGCGATCAGGGTCGCAAAATTGACTGGCCCTCCCTGGCCTTAAGGATGCCAGCCTGGCTGTAAACAGGGCCAGGGCCTTCTCGGTGGTGGCTCCATTCTGGTGGAATGAGCTCCCAGAAGAGATCAGGGCCCTGTAGGATGTTATGCAGTTCTGGGCCTGTAAGACGGAGCTCTTCCACCAGGCTTTCAACTAAGGAGCCTCCACCAATAGCTGAAAGTTAGAGAACCTGTCCTCTGGAGCCATTAACAACAGCCTGTACTAGCTGCATAAGGATAAGATCTATGGGCCACGAGAACATATTACTGATTGATGGCTGCCACCACCAGTATCACCCAATGTGTATAGCACCTTATAATGTTGGTATGTTTTAGATGATTTTAGGATTGTTTAAATTAGTTGCTGTAGATTTTCCGGGTTGTGAGGCCTTGGTCTTGGCACTGTAGAGCCTGACGTTTCGCCAGTAACTGTGACTGGCACCCTCAGAGGTATCACACAGAAAGATGGAATACTCTCTGTGTCAAGGTGAGAAGGAAATGGTAGGCAGGTAATTTATATCTACTCCAGGAGGTGGGGTAGGGCTGAGTCATTGTAGGAGTTCCCCAGGCTATGAACATGCTAATGGAGGAGCTTTCCTGAGGAGGTTCTTTTGTATATGGATTGTTTCCTGAGGGAGTTTCCTGTTTCCTGAGGAGGTTCTTTTGTGTGTGGATTGGCTGTTGAAATTCTAATCTTATCTGTAGTGCTATTGTCAGATGTAGAGCCTTTTGTGTTTTTCAGGACAGGAAACCATGCCCTATTTATTTTTAAACTCTCTCCTTTCCTGTTGAAATTGTGTTTATGTTTATGAATTTCAATGGCTTCCCTGTGTAATCTGACATGGTAATTGGAAGTGTTGTCCAGATTTTCAGTGTCTTGGAACAAAATACTGTGTCCTGTTTGAGTTAGGCTATGTTCAACCACTGTTGGCCAAGTCTGCAGTGTCTTTCATGTTCTTTTATTCTTGTCTGAATGCTACGCTGTGTGGTCCCAATGTAAACTTGTCCACAATTGCATGGTATGCGGTATACTCCTGCAGAAGTGAGGGGGTCTCTTCTGTCTTTTGCCAGTCGTAGCAGCTGTTGTATTTTTCTGGTTCTACAATGCCAAGACCACGGCCTCACAACCCAGAAAATCTACAGCAACTAATGAACTCCGGCTGTGAAAGCCTTCGACAACATATTGTTTAAATTGTTATTGATACATTTTATCTTTTTATGTAAGCCGCCCTGAGCCGGCCTCAGCTGGGAGGGCGGGATAGAAATCTGATAAATAAAGAAATAAGTAAATGTGTTTGTTTTGATCTGTTGAAGTAACAAAAACTAAAACTGAAAAAATCTGTCCTTCTCAACCAGAATGGTAGGTATGTTCTTTGCAAGGAGCAGAGAGTTCTCTGTGGCTGTTTCTGTGCCTTGGAACGGTCTGAGAATGTGCAAAAGTCTCTCTGATGGCATTTAGGAAGGGCCTTTCCTGGCAGGAGAATGGGTGGGGTAAGTCCAGAATTTGTACCTCTGGAGAAAACATTTGTATATATGTCTGTGTGTGCAGTGTAGGTACACACATTTAGCAGTGTTTTTTAAAAGGATTATTGGGTACTTCTATTAAGGTTTATAAAAAGGGTTGCGGTGGCCCAAGTGGTTAAGACGCTGAACTGCAGACCGGAAGGTCGGTAGTTCAGCAGTTTGAGACCCGAGTGCCACAGGACAGAGCGAGCTCCCGTCTCTGGCCCCAGCTCCTGCCAACCTAGCAGTTCGAAAGCAAGAGATTATAAGTAGAATCCGAATCTAGGCGTGTGGTGCTCATCTCCGTTTCCAAGCCGAAGAGCCAGCGCTGTCTGAAGACATTTCCGTGGTCACTTGGCCGGCATAACCGTGGTCACGTGGCCGGCATAACGCTGTTCCCTTCCCAACCGAAGTGGTACCTATTTATCTACTTGCAATTTCTTGCTTTCGAACTGCTCGGTTGGCAGGAGCTGGGGCCAGAGACAGGAGCTCACTCCGTCATGTGGCACTCGGGTCTCGAACTGCTGAACTACCGACCTTCCGGTCTGCAGTTCAGCGTCTTAACCACTTGAGCCACTGCAGCCCCTAGACTATGCATATACCATTTTTTTAAAAAAACTATAACTGTTGTTTTTTTATTGTAAGCTGCCTAGAAAAGTGGCTAATAACTGTTTTTAAAGAAGTAATCACGATGATGGCATGACAGCTGGGGAGGGCGGAGGGTGCAATCCGCATCTTTTGTGAAAAGGAAACCACAGATTAGAAAGTGTCAGAAGTTGCATTTCAGACCAGTTGCAAAGGGGGACAAGGCTTTTATACCTTTAATGGTTATATATTAAAGGGTGCAGTTTTCCTCACGTCCTTACATTACAGGTCCTGTCAGCCTACTGTGTCGTCACCGTAACTGTTACAGGTACAGGGTCAGCCCTGTCATCCTTATGTGAGCCTGCAAAACAAAACAAAAAATGCCACTTGCTCCAAATGGAAAACATACTCCTCCCCTCCAACCCTTTTTTTCATGAGGAAGACCAGCAAGCAGTGTTCCCTCTAAGCTCACACATTTTTGTCTTAGCTCAGGAAGGATGGCTCCAGAGCAAACCGATTTATGCAGTTTCCAAATCGCTTGCTCACAATTTTAATGGCAGTAGCTCACAAAGCAGAATTTTTGCTCACACGACTCCACAGCTTAGAGGGATCATTGCCAGCAAGCCTGGGAAATGACCAAGAGGCATGGCAATAAAGCGGCAAGGAAAACTAACTGATCCCCCTGGCTTTTTGAAGAAGCACCGCCTGCCTATCAGTCAAGAAGTATCGGAAGCAGGAGCAGATGCTGGGCCATTCCGAGATCAGAGCAGATTAGCGGAGTCTGCTTGTGTACAATCCTCTGGACTGGCACAGTCTGCCTACCTGGCACCTGGCCATTAATCACCTGGCTTATTTTTTGCTTGTTTCCAGAACAACAGTAGTGGGCCGTTTCAATGTCACCTTTCCGTGCGCGTCTCTCCCCCCCCCCTTTTCTAATCTCTAACGGAAGCCACTGCCAAGGCCATACCTCTTCAGTTTCAATTCAGATGGATATTGCTTTTATGCTTTCGTTTCATGTGGTCGGATTAGGGTTGCCAACCCCCCCAGTTTGCCAGGGGTCCCCCGTTTGGGGGGGCTCTACCCGCCGCCGGCCAAATGGCCGGTGGGGGAAGCCCCGCCCCCAACACCCACAGCCACTCCTCTCCCTGCTCTCTTTTTTCATTAAAACAAGTTTTTATTAACGGGATATAAAACGAGTCCAAAATTAACCAGTTCACCATTTCTTAATTTATCCCTTTCCCCTTTTCCCTCCCACCCCGTCTCTAGGCTTCCCGCAGCGTTCCCACCCCCACCACATTTCCTCTCTTAATCTTCCCTTCAGTTTGATATTATTTAAAGGTTCACAATTTCTTTTACTACCTTACTTATATGTTTTCAGTCTCATAGGTAACCTATTCGATAACAATTTCTTTCCAACATTTCTAAAGTCTATTCTTAATAATTACTAAAGCAAAACAGTTTATTTTTAACATCCCAATGTTTCTCTATATATTCTTTAAAGTCCTTCCAATCCGCAAAAAATTCTTCATCTTCTTTATTGTTCAACTTTCTTGTCATTTTATCCATTTCAGCCGTAAAAAGTAGCTTCCTTATCCATTCCCATAGTTCAGGTATTCTTTCTTGCTTCCAACATTGAGCATATGTCATTCTGGCCGTTGCAATCAAATACCATAACAATGTTCTCTTTGATACATTCACTTCTTCCATTTTAAGACCCAAAAGTAATACTTCTGGTTCTTTTTTGAAAGAACATTTCAAAATTTTCCGCATTTCATTATGGACTTCCGTCCAAAAGTTCACAGCTCTATCACAAGTCCACCACATATGATAAAAGGAACCTAATGCTTTTTTACATTTCCAACATCTATTAGACATATTATCACTCATAATTCTGCAAATCGTTGCTATGAGTGGAAAGTTGCTACATAGCAGTTATTAATGTATGTATATATTTGCAAATAGGATTTGAGCCAGCCAGCTGTTTTCTGGATTCTTGGTATAGGGTGCCTATCCTCCTTGTGCAAAAGCAATACCACAAGCAGCTCTAAGTGTGTGGTCTTTGTGCAGGTCACTGTGGCTTAGTTCCCACTGAGGTCTTAAACCATTGCCTGGCCTGTTCCACTCCACACTGCATATATGAACTGGCATGGCGGAATGCTCCCCCCATGAAAAAAGTCATACATGCGGGAAGCCAGCAACTCAGGCTAGAACTTTCTTCCTGCCATATAGATTTGTATATTTTATGCGGAGGAACATTCAGTAATGCGAGCCCCCCGCTGCAGTCTGAAGTGTTGTGGCCCAGACAGAGGTTTATGACCACCTCATTAGGTGGCAGCCCCCAGAAGCTGCAGCTGGCAGTGTTAGCTATCTTCCTTTTAGCTATGCCACTTGGCTAGCGGGCGGGATCTTTTTGGTTATGCTCTGT
>NW_015167656.1:47785-50091 GCF_001447785.1 Gekko japonicus
CTGACAGCACAGCTCATTAGCACATTAGGACGCACCTCCATGTTACCAGAAGTGTGGTTATCCAGCCACACCCACCTTTTGCTTCTTATTCTGTTGACCTTGTTTGTTGTCAAACCCAGGGCTTTTTTTGTAGCAGGAACTCCTTTGCATGTTAGGCCACACACCTCTAATGTAGCCAATCCTAATGAGTTCCTGCTGTTGGGTGTGGCCTATTATGCTAATGAGTTCCTGCTGGGCGTGGCCAACTTGGGAGCCAGCCGGAACTCCGTTCCTGTGCGTTCCTGCCCCCAAATAGCCCTGTTTGTTACAGTCTTGGTCAAACCGGCTAGGAGTAGAATTTTGTGCAACAATAACATATCTCACCACTCTTGAAGCACTTGTAAGGACGGCGAAGATGACCGCCCTCTGGGTTCCTATGGAGACAAAAGTTGGAGCAAGGAGACGGGAGCGTACTCCTATCTCTCTTTGTCCCACCTTCATGCTGCCCAGTTTTCTCCTTTTATGGTTTTCCTCCTCGCCTATCCTATTTCCCTGTTAACCAATCAGAAACTCTGACCTTTAAATTGTCTTCCAATCAGTTGGATTTGTTCATATTATCTCATCTGACTTTTAAACAAAATAGTTGTTTTTGCTAGTTCGTTCTTTTCGGGGCTTCCCATCTTTGGAGTTCCCCTTTTTCGCTAGGGTCATCTTGACCCTGTGCAATGTCCTTACGTAAGGTTTCTTGTACCAAACTTCCTAATTTGGACCTATTTAGTTCTAATGCCCGTCCTTGATTCTGGAAAACACCTTACTTCCCTGAGCATAGCTAAAACTCCCATGAACTGTAAGGCCTGTGATTACATAAGGTGTGCATAGTCTAACGTGATTGCAATATAGGTAAGGTGTACATGAATGTAAGTGAAATCTGAGTGAAAAGAAAGGATTAAAGTATTGTCCTATGCAGGATTTTTATTCAGCAATAGTAATGTCCCCTCCGCCTTCTCCCATCTTCGGACAATGTTGTATATATTTAGTTCAGTAATTATTTACTTTAAACAAGCTTAATAGGCAAAACAATTGTCCCGCCAATAAGCCATCTGGTATTTGCAGCATGAACCAGCGAAAAACTCTTCTGTGGGTCTTCTAGCAAAATGGCTTTTGCAAGTTTAACGGCCTGATCTTTTCCAGGCCTGACGCCTGAACCAATGTTTCAGGTTCATGGCTGATGAGAAGCAAGCTATATCCCTTTTCCTGAGAGGCTTTTCCGTAGATCCTTACAGCAGCCCCCAGGAGAAATTGGGGGTGGGGCTTGGCATGCCAGTGTCATGCTGGTGCACTGACATCACTTCCACCGTACCAGTGGAACGAGCTCCCGGAGGAGATCAGGGCCCTGCGGGATCTCTTGCAGTTCTGCAGGGCCTGCAAGATGGAGCTCTTCCGCCAGGCTTTCAGCTAGGGAGCTGCCACCACTATAGAGCCCTGGCCCTCGGTTTCGACATTCGGGCCTGCCGCCGCAGGAAGATCGTGAGCAGAATGACTGCTAGACCTCTGTGTGTACTCTTAAAGCAAGCCATCTCAGACAACTAATTAGCCATCACCAGCACTTTTACGAATCCATGTGAGTTATAACTGAATTGTTTTTAGATGATTTTATGTTGTTTTAATTGTATTTATGCATTGATGTCAGAACCCACAGCCAACAACGAAGTACTCGCATTCAGGAACGGTAATACTTTTATTGCAGAGCTATAGATGCAGTAACATAAGCACTGTTAAGAATGGCGGCTTCCGGTTTGGCTTCCGCGAATGGCGGACGCAACCTTGGGGCGCTCCCAAGGGCGTCTTCGCCCGCCCGTGGCCGAGGGGGGAATCCGCGTAAGCGGAGACCCGGACGAGCCCCAGGAGGGGCTCCGACTCGGGGAGCGCGAGAGAAAAGCCTCTTTCTTGACCGAATGGTCGGAAATTGAGGCTCCTCTCATGCCCCAATGAACCTCGCCGCGTCCGCGGCCCCGCACGGGCTTAGCGGAGCCGCCAGACGCCACCTGAGTGATGAAGCGAAAATGCGAATGAAAAGAAAAGGAGCGGCTGAAATTGTAAATTGTCGATAGTTACGATGAAAAGAAGCTAAGCGCGTTTCTCCCCCCCCCAGCGAAAGAGATTCTGGTTAAAAACCTGATATCTTTAGATGCGCTAGAATTTACAGCAACTCTGTGGTTACTGGGGCCGATTCCCCACAAGCGCTGCTCCACGCTCGCTCCTCTCTTTTGCCCCGATGGTACATGTCAATTTCACACAAGCTGCTGCACAGCCGCATTTTGCCCCGG
>NW_015167656.1:50304-60295 GCF_001447785.1 Gekko japonicus
CTCCCTCCTGCACATCTGTATAGATAAGCATTTCGGCGCAAAGCAGAACAAGCACAGAAAGGAATGCAGTAGCAGTTAACCAGACACAGACCGAGCTCCCCAACCCCCATGGCAGCGGAGCTGACAATTGATTGTGAGCTGCCCTGGGCCTGCTTTGCCGGGAGGGTGGGGTACAAATTAGATTAATAAATAAATAAATAGATTCTGGTTAAAAACCTGATATCTTTAGATGCGCTACAATTTACAGCAACTCTGTGGTTACTAGGGCCGATTCCCCACAAGCACTGCTCCACGCTCGCTCTTCCCTTTTGCCCCGATGGTACATGTCAATTTCACACAAGCTGCTGCACAGCCGCATTTTGCCCCGGAGCTTTGCGCAATTTCCCCCGCGTCTACTCAATCCTCAAAAAACAGGATTGAGTAGACGCGGGGGAAATCACGCGAAGCTGCGGGGCAAAATGCTGCCGCGCAGCAGCTTGTGTGAAATTGACACGTGTTGTTGTTCAGTCGCACAGTCGAGTCCGACTCTTTGCGACCCCATGGACCAGTGTGGCGCAGCACTTGTGGGAAATTGGTCTGTGACATTTCCAGTTTATATTGGAAGTGATGCCAGTGTGCACTCCCCCCCCTTTCCTGCTGTGGGCACTAGAGGTGCTGGCAGGCAATGCAGCAGGATGCCAGGATGCTGGTATCCCTAGGAACGAGGGTTATATGTTTTTAATTTTCATATCTATAGGGAGGCCCTAAGGGATGCAGAATTTTTGTATGGTAAAAGTGCAGTTGAAAGGGCAAGTAATAAACCCAGCTTGAGTGGTTTTTTTAGACAATGATACTGGATCAGTGATACTGCATTTTAACAGTATCAATGATACTGGTGCTGGAGAAGACTCTTGAGAGTCCCTTGGACTGCACGAAGATCAAATCAGTCAATCCTAAAAGACATAAACCCCGACTGTTCCCTGGAAGGCCAGATAATGAAACTGAAGCTCAAATACGTTGGCCACCCAATGAGAAGGGAGCCCTCACTGGAGAAGACCCTGATGCTGGGAAAGATTGAAGGTCAAAGAAGACGGGGACGGCAAAGGATGAGATGGTTAGACAGTGTCATAGATGCAACGAACATGAAATTGAGCAAACTTCAGAGGACGGTGGAAGACAGGAGGGCCTGGCGTGATCTGGTCCATGGGGTCGCGAAGAGTCGGACTCGACTGTGCAACTGAACAACAACAACTGGATCAAAATCACCTATTAATGTTTTCAAAGAAAGACCATATAAATCAGAAATAAAAATGAGCGTGAAGGTAATATTAAAGCTACAAAACCTCTACCAAGAGAACCAATTATAGCCGTTTATGTAGCCAATGTCATTTTGTTCTAAATTAATCAGACCTAAGCCAGATCAGAGTTATTTCTGTTTTACAGCTCTTGAATCCAGCTCTCGCCGAGTAATTCTCCACTAATGTTTGCTATAAATTAATTTGGCAGCCACTGGGGTGACTTTAGCAGCCATTTCATTGTGCCAGTGTAGATGAATCTCTTCCTGGCTGTAAAGAAAGAAACATTGGAGAAACTGACTGTGGTTTATTTTGTTTCCTTTTCGTCCTTTGTCCCAACAGCGAATAAAACTTTCCCCCCTTCAGATGGTTTCTTTCTTTCTAACTAGGGCTGTTGATTCAGCTTTAAGTATGTCTTGAGAGTTTTCCTTTTAGATGTAGAGAAAAAAAGTCATTTTATTAGCAGTGCTTTCTTACCTATCCAAAATGAGCAGTGTTCGGGTGGAGTTTGGTTCTACAGATCACTTGCATTTTAACTAGTGCAGATTTCCACCAGACGTTATTGAATGGCATCTCCTTTAATGATCCACTGCTAGGCAATCAGGAAGTTTTGGAAGCTTGTTCATTTACACATGGTGGACAGCTGTATGGTAACAGCATCCCGTTTAATTATGGTTTCTCAACAAAGTTCAGGGGAGATCCCCATTATTTTGGTAGTGCGTACAAGAAAAAAATCCTCTTGTCTCTGAAAAAAAAATAGTTCTGTTTACATAATGGAGTCAGTAACAGTAATATAAGAGAAACACAGGTTCATTAAATCTACTAATCTGACAGAAACCGTGAGCACATTCATCAGTGAATTGTGGGTTCTCTTGTGAGAGCCAGTTTGGTGTAGTGGTTAAGTGCACGGACTCTAATCTGGGAGAACCGGGTTTGATCCCCCACTCCTCCACTTCCACCTGGCTGGATGACCTTGGGCAAGCCGTAGTCCTGATAAGAGCTGTACTTGAAAAAGAGCCGTTTCCGTCAGAGCTCTCTGAGCCCCACATACCTCACAGGGTGTCTGTTGTGGGGAGGGGAAGGGAGAGGAGTTTGTAAACTGCTCTGAGACTCCTTTGGGTAGTGAAGGGCTGGGTATGAATACAATCTCTTCTCTTCTTCTTGATGAAAGAATGAGACAAAAGAAAACGCTCATCGGACACGAAGCCTCTGGTTCAAACACACAGAACCCGCCTCTTGGGAGAGCTGATCCTTCAGCAAGCAAGCCTCCTCCCTTGAGTTAGATTCCCATATTTATTGAGGGTAGAGTAATAAATTCCAGCGTTTACACATTGCTAGGATTTTCCACAAACAGCTGCACTTTCGGACTAAATCTCAGTATTTTCCCACTACAGTACCTGGCTGAACAATGACCTTTGGCCCCAGGTGTACTCACGAGTGTACACACCAAGTGATCTTGGCCACGTAGGCATGTGGTGAAATCTGTGGAATGTTCCCTACACTTCTCTGCCCTACTAATGCTTAGGAGGCTAATGAGGCCATGTGAGGCATTTAAGGAGGCCGTGCAACACCTGTTCTTCTCGTCTTCCTTTCCGAGGCATGGTAACCTTCCCCTAGTCCGACCCTAAAAACAGACTGAAAGTTAAGGGATCATGAAGCTCTAGTCTAGAAGGTGTGAATAAACCACCTGTGTGGACGTCATCTCACTGGGAGATTTATAACAGCAGTGGGTTGGGGATTACCGGACATTAGCACAGGGTTTCAAGATATATTTTCTTTCTAGGACAATCCCAGATTTTGCAAGCATGCCCGAGATTCCCTCTTAATGCATGTTCAGGTGATAAAGGGAGATTTGGGGTTGCTTTTAACCCATCAAGACTTGGTGCTTGGAAACGAAGCGTGATTGGTTGGTTACAAGCAATGTTCCCTCTAAGCTGTGGAGTCCTGTGAGCAGAATTTCTGCTCGGTGAGCCACTGGCATTAAAGTTGTGGGCGAGCAATTTGGCTGCTGGATGAATTAGTTTGCTCTGGAGCCCATCTTTTCTGAGCTAAGACAAAAATCTGTGAGCTGGAGGCTAAAAAACTGTGAGCTAGCTCGCACTAACTCAGCTTAGAGGGAACACTGGTTACAAGGAAGGTTTTGTGAATTCACAGCTGCGTGGAGGGGGCATGAGACCGTGTCCTGCTTCTGGGAGGAGTACTGGTGGCATCCTTTGCTTCCCTCTGTGCGTTCTCCCCCATCATTACTCAAAGCAATAGACGTCCACAGTAGCTCATATACCAGAACATGGTTGTATCTAATGTTCCCTCTAAGCTGTGGGGTCTTGTGAGCAAAAATTCTACTTTGTGAGCTACTGGCATTAAAGTTGTGAGCAAGCAATATGGCTACTGCATAAATTAGCTTGCTCTGGAGCCATCCTTCCTGAGCTAAGACAAAAAATGTGTGAGCCAGAGGCTGAAAATCTGTGAGCTAGCTCACACTAACTCAGCTTAGAGGGAACACTGGTTGTATCCAGGGCTTTTTTTGTAGAAAAAGTCCAGCAGGAACTCGTTAGCATAATAGGCCACACCCAGCAGTAAAAACTCATTAGCATATTAGGCCACACCCAGCAGTAAAACTCATTAGCATATTAGGCCACACCCCTGACTGCACCGCTCATTAGCATATTGGGCCGCATTCCCATGTTACCAGAAGTGTGGTCATCCAGCCACACCCACCTTTTGCTTCTTGTTCTGTTTACCTTGTTTGTTGTCAAAACCCAGGGCTTTTTTTGTAGCAGGAACTCCTTTGCATGTTAGGCCACACACCCCTAATGTAGCCAATCCTAATGAGTTTCTGCTGGTGGGTGTGGCCTATTATGCTAATGCGTTCCTGCTGGGTGTGGCCAACTTGGGAGCCAGCCGGACCTCCGTTCCTGTGCGTTCCTGCCGCAAAATAGCCCTGGTTGTATCTCATCTAATGATGGCTAGCATTACCAGACTGCAACCTGGAAATCCGCTTTGAAGCAGCTCCAGTTCCTCTTGCCTGTTCCTTCTACAGTCCCTTTATCCACCCATCCCGAGCTCGCTTGCTGCAGGTAACCTGGGCTCTAGTTGTGGGACAGCAGGCAGGAGAGCTGAAGAAGAAACAAGCAGGAGAAACTGTGGCTACTGCACCTCTCACTTTTTTTTTTAAATTTTAATACAAAAAACACCAAACAACGTGCTAGCTCATCGGAGTACAGTCAAACCATCAAAACATTCAGCCTTCAACAAAGGAAAGAAAGTTGGAAGGTCAAGAAAGAACTAGAAAAAGATAATATCTTTGTATATCGGATTATTTGAAATGATATCCTGTTCAGACAGAAATTGCATTAGTGGAAACCAAGTGGTAACAAAATTATTGTAAGCTTTCTCAGAGTATGGTTGCATAGTGCCGACAAAATAGGACCAAATTCGACTTAACCAAGTATTGATATGGGAAGGTAAAGGATTTTTCCAATGAGCAGCTACAGTATTTCTTGCGGTAGAAAGTAAAATAGAGATTAATTTGTTATGCTCTTGATTTCCTACTGGAGGGGTTTGGTATTCCAATAAAAAGACTTCAGGGAGAAAATTTAATTTTACACCTGTAATTAAAAGTATATTTTTGATGAACCTGTTTCCAAAAAGATTCAATGATTGGGCAAGACCACCATATGTGGAGGAAATCACCTCTCACTTGATTAGTAGCTTTAAAGCTGCATGACAGGCCTCTGGATCACAGCCTGGAAGGACCTTTCTATCTATCTATGAAACGGGATGGAGAAGGAAGCACTTAGTGACTGGTCCTGAACAAAGGAACTCATGGCAACTATTCTGTTTTTGTCTTCAGTTCCAGGGAGGCGTGTGGTCGTTGAGCACAGTCCTGTGTGATGCCTTGATGACAATGGATGTGATGCTGTGCACAGCCTCCATTTTCAATCTCTGTGCAATCAGCGTGGATCGGTAAGCACTCCCACCCAACCTGGCTTGAAAGTGTTAGGATTTCCCATTTTCACTAGATTATTTTAACATTCGGTGTCCATACGGTGAGATAGATCGTCCCCTGCCTTCCTGGCTGTCTCGCACTCAAACCTCGGATTCAAACCAAAGTGTGTCATGTTCAGAGATGAGTCTCACGTTGCACTGGCCTACAGAAAGATTCATATATATATGGGCAGGGGTCATTTCGTAGAAAAAGAGGTGCAGGGGGCTCATTAGCATAACTCATTAGCATAACTTATTCGCATATGCCACACCCCCTGACATCACCGGAAGTGTGCCAGAAGGCAACACCCACCGCTCAGGCTCCACTGGACTGTTTTGGATTGCTAGCTATTGGGGGGGGCGTGCAGATCTGTCCTCGCAGAGGAGGGAGAGCTTGTACCTGAATAAAACTTGGTCTTAAAGGTGCCACTGGACTGTTTACAGGGGTCATTTCGTAGAAAAAGAGGTGCAGGAGCTCATTAGCATAACTCATTGGCATAACTTATTTGCATATGCCTCACCCCCTGACATCACCAGAAGTGTGTCAGAAGGCAACACCCACTGCAATTTACCTGGCAGCTTCTTGCTCCTCGTGGCCCAACTGAGGGCTGCTGGGAGCAGGGGGGTGGGGCTTGTTGCATGTGCCCGCCCCCTGGTCTCTTTACTGCCGGAGCTCTGCTCCTGTGCGCTCCTGCAGGAAATGACCCCTGGGAACTGGTGAGTGGGGACAGGGAGTAGATACAACTGTTCTGTGCTCAGACCACAATGAGTACCCCTGAGTCTCAAATCACCAAACTTATTTTAATCTTGTCTGTCCAGCTCAGCCTCAGTTTAAGGCTCTGTATAGTGATAATTCTACATGTACATATATTAGCTTAAGCAAATACCTGATAGTCAGTGCATTATTTTTTCCTTCTAGGAGACATGGCAGTCTTATCTGAGTCCTTCCTGTAAAGGTCACATAATTAAGTCAGAGTTATAATGTATTTGATTTTGCAGTCCATTTACATTTTGAATTCTCTGCCAGTGTTATGATTTTGAAGGTCATTGAGAGATATACGCCTGATCAGATATGTGAGATCAAACCTACCCTGTGTGGGATGTGCATAGTTCCAAAGACAACGGTCATTACATATTTTTTTGTCCTTTTAATGGCAAAAGCCATGATATACAATCCTGTAAAGTAAAGGTAAAGGTTCCCTTGCTCGAAAGCCAGTCAAATCCGACTCTAGGGTTGCGGTGCACATCTCCGTTTCAAAGCCAAAGAGCCAGCGCTGTCCGAAGACGTTTCCGTGGTCATGTGGCCGGCATGACTAAACACCAGGGCGCACGGAACGCTGTTACCTTCCCACCTATTTATCTACTTGCAATGTCTTGTTTTCGAACTGCTAGGTTGGTAGGAGCTGGAACTAGAGACGGGAGCTCACTCCGTCATGCAGCAACTCGGGTCTTGAACTGCTGAACTACTGACCTTCCACAGCCTGCACTTCAGCGTCTTAACCACTTGAGCCACCGCAGCTCCTGTAGTCAGTTCTCTTCCGTGATGTAGGAATGTTCAGTAGGATTTTTTCTGCATGATATCTGTTACTTTTAAATGGGCTCAGCTAAAATGGATAAGTATAAAAAAAATGGCAAGGGACTTAGTTATCCATCTTATCATGCAATTGAAATGCATAGGTTTGAGAAGAACCTGGGGGGAGTCATCTGGTACATTCGGTAAGTTGGTGAGAGATTTAATTGCATTTGGTTCATAGATATTTCCATAGCTATCTATTGCATGTTGGCAAAAATAACACCCTGGAGGGCATGCTTACTGAGGATTAATAACTGTGTTGCCAGCAGTTTCCGGTGGCTGTTATTAACCCAGGACCTGTACCCTTAATAATTCATTGTTATTCAACATATATCATCTGTCAAGCCAAGTGGGTTTTGTAACATGAGTTTCCCCCCCAGATCCATGGCCGAAAACTAGAAGTTTCCAGGATTCTAGACCAATTTTCAAGGAGCTGCGGTGGCTCAAGTGGTTAAGACGCTGAACTGCAGGCCGGAAGGTCGGTAGTTCAGCAGTTCGAGACCCGACTGCGGCATGATGGAGTGAGCTCTCGTCTCTGGTTCCAGCTCCTGCCAACCTAGCAGTTCGAAAGCAAGAAGTTGCAAGTAGATAAATAGGTACCACTTTGGTGGGAAGGTAACAGCGTTCCGTGCGCCTTGGTGTTTAGTCATGCCAGGCACATGACCATGGAGACGTCTTCGGACAGCGCTGGCTCTTCGGCTTTGAAACGGAGATGAGCACCGCAACCCTAGAGTCGGACTCGACTGGCTTTTGAGCAAGGGAACCTTTACCTTTACCTATAGCATTAGGTTTCCTAGAAAACACTGCTAACTCTTCAGATATATCTAAAATATCCGCACATTTTCTAATAGTAAAACTTCACTGCAACCACTGAGACTTTGGTCTTAACCTCAAAGAGGCGGTGAACATCTGTCTGGGCTTCCAACTTTGGATGGGGACTCACATTACCGAATGGGTCCTCCATGCGAGAAAAAACCCTGCGCATAGAAAGCGAGCATGCAGAGTCCTTTATTCAGGTACAAGCTCTCCCTCCTCTGCGAGGACAGATCTGCACGTTCCCCCCCCCCCCCAATAGCTAGCAATCCAAAACAGACCAGCGGAGCCTGAGCAGTGGGTGTTGCCTTCTGACACACTTCCAGTGATGTCAGGGGGTGTGGCATATGCAAATAAGTTATGCTAATGAGCTCCTGCACCTCTTTTTCTACGGAATGACCCCTGGTTGCAGAGCATTTGAAAGGTTCTAGGTTAGTATCATTAACTAAACTCGCACCGAGTCCCGCAGCTTGACCCTGTTCTCTCTCCCACACCTAGGTTCATTGCTGTCTCCATTCCATTGAACTACAACCGGCGGCAAATTGACCTGCGGCAGCTGATCCTCATCTCCACCACTTGGATCCTGGCTTTTGCTGTGGCTTCCCCGGTCATCTTTGGCCTCAACAATGTTCCCAACCGGGACCCTACTTTGTGTCAGTTGGAAGATAACAACTATGTTGTGTATTCCTCCATTTGTTCTTTCTTCATTCCTTGTCCTGTCATGCTGGTCCTCTACTGCGCCATGTTCCATGGACTCAGGCGCTGGGAGGAGGCCCGAAGGGCCAAGCTGAAGAGCAGCATTTACTTGGGCAGCAGGAAGCTGTATTATCCACCTCCCGTCATTGAGAGGAACCAGACTGAGATTAAGTTGGAGGAACATAACCTGTACGCACACTCTGAGTGTGCTTTTCCCAGGGACTATGTGAACAATGGCATTCAGACTGTGTCCTACCCACACCTCAGGTTTCCGCCACCTGCAGGACTCAAAAGAAAAAGAGCTAAAATCAATGGCCGGGAAAGAAAGGCGATGAAGGTGCTGCCAGTTGTGGTTGGTAAGTGTGACAACAATGGGTGCAGTCAGATGGCGTGTGCTGGGAGCGGTTTAAATTGCTCCGGCCCTGATGCGGGTTTTTTTAACCTGGAGGATCGCGATCACACTCACCGCCTTGCTCCGGATCGCTGCGCAGCCACATCGCTCCCCGCCGTCCACACGCAGGAGCCTGCGTCGGTGTCGTTTTTCTCTCTCTCTCAGTTTGGGCATGCGCACAGGCGGCCATCTGTAGAACTAACATTTTTGCGCGTGCGCAGAACAGCGATTTCCACTTCAACCCGACTGCTGTAACACTTCCCTTTAAACTTTAAAGGAACACCTCCCTTTAAATGTTTACCCCGAAAATGGCCTCCGTGAGATCCCGAACTCGTCTAAACGCTAAAACTAGGCACCGTTTAAACATTGTTTTTAATAACGCGGGAGCAGAGCTCCGTCTATGCGCACACTGCCAATGCTTTAAAAAAATGGGGGGCAAAAAGTGGAACCCTTGGGCAGCTTTCTGAGCCAGTTTGGTGTAGTGGTTAAGTGTGCGGACTCTAATCTGGGAGAACCAGGTTTGATTCCCCACTCCTCCACTTGCACCTGTGATGTGACCTTGGGCCAGTCACAAGCTCTGACACAGCTGTCCTTGAAAAAGAGCAGTTTGTGTCAGAGCTCTCTCAGCCCCACCCACCTCACAGGGTGTCTGTTGTGGGGAGGGGAAGGGAAAGGAGTTTGTAAGCCGCTCTGAGACTCCAAGTGAAGGGCGGGATATAAATCCAATCCCCTCCTCCTCCTCCTCCTCCTTTCTAGCAGGGAGGGGTTTAAACCGGAAGTGGCTTGAGACCGGAGGACGATCACACAGGGGGAAAATGCGGCTGGAAACGGAGAATCAGGAAAACACCACTTTGGAACCTGGTAACAAAATACTCCAGTTTAAAGGGGATTTGAGCTGGAAAGCAGCGGCTGGGGACGGGAGGCAGACGTTGACTGTGTGACCGTGCGTTTAAAATCCATTTCTGAACTGGCACGACACCAGATCAAATGGCGCGTCTGAACGCACCCATTCAGTAGTTAACAGGATCGGGAGTTGCCAGGCTGGTTTCAAGAGGGCTTAGGAGCTGAGGCTAAAAGAAATAGGATACAGCTTTGGGCCGAGGCAGTTTGGAACACTGAGCATACCGTATCTCACCTCTGCATGCATTTGTTGTTATTCTTTGACTTACGATGCCCCCCTCCTTAGAATGCTGGTGGCTGGTTTATTTGAACTTGACCTGAGTACTCTGTATGGCTCTCTGCATCTCACAGACGCTC
>NW_015167656.1:60419-63447 GCF_001447785.1 Gekko japonicus
GCTGGATGACCTTGGGCAAGCCGTAGTTCTGATAAGAGCTGTCCTTGAAAAAGAGCCGTTTCTGTCAAGAGCTCTCTCAGCCCCACCTACCTCAGAGGGTGTCTGTTTTGGGGAGGGGAAGGAAAAGGAGTTTGTAAGCCGCTCTGAGACTCCTTTGGTTAGTGAAGGGCGGGGGATAAATCCAATCTCCTCTTCTTCTTCTTCTTCTTCTTCTGGATGACCTTGGGCAAGGCATAGTTCTGTCAAAGCTGTTCTTGAAAAAGAGCAGTTTCTGTCAAGAGCTCTCTCAGCCCCACCCACCTCACAGGGTGTCTGTTGTGGGGAGGGGAAGAGAAAAGAGTTTGTAAACCGCTCTGAGACTCCAAGTGAAGGGCGGGGTATAAATCCAATCTCCTCCTCCTCTAAGGGTTGTATGGAAATTTACCAGGCGAAGCTCCCCACCACAATTCTGTGTTAAGGAGAGTGACAACTTTGGTATTTCTGCTTATCATGGAACTGTTAAAAGGCACGGAACCCAAGGTGTAAACCTTACAGTGAACAACAAATCATCCTTTTAAAAGGCATGGAACCTCTGAGTGGGAGGTGGCAACGCTGTTTCTCTGGTTTTTAGTCGTATTGATAGGATGCTGTGGGCAACTCTGCCTACTCATTTCCCCCCCGAGATGACGAAAGGAATTCCATGCTTTGAAAGAGTTTCCTCAGATGCTTTGGAAATCCGCATGGAGGCCATTGATTACAGTCCACACGAGATTCCATCACTGCCGTGAGAAGCCGAGAGCATACTCAGTTTATTAATCAATATTTTACATTTAACCAAGCCAGAGCTTAGTTTTTTTAATGGTCAGGTTTAGGGCCCAGGGCTTCTTGTGGGAGTGATTCTCAGATATGAGGTGGTGGGGGGGGAGCCCCTGTACATTTAAATGCACAAAAACATTCTTCACTTCTGTTACAACTTCACTTGCTGAAGTTCTGACTCCCGTCACAAATAAAGCTCTGCCCCGAGTCCTCTGTGCGAGGCACTTCCCAATCCTTGACCAAGTTCAGACTGGCAGTTTGCCCCGATACAGGCGCGTGTGAAGAATGTCTCACAAGCAGATTAAAGGGGCTGTTCACACAGGCGCATCTGTCCGGCGTTCCCCAGCCGTACTCATCCTGCCTTGTAACCCTTCCCTCCCGAGTTTAAAAGATACCAGGTGAAAGTGGTATCAAACCATGGAAAGCGCAATTATCGCGTGTCCATCCCGCTTCCCGGAAGTGTGAACGCAAAAAGCTGTAATCCGGCAGGGATGTGCTTATGCACACGAGCACTTATACGCATAAGCGCCTGAGCGCACATAACCGGATTACCAGAAAAAGCCGCTTACAGCCGCGCCTCCGGGCCAACAGTGTGAACGCTCCCTTGCGCCTCCTCCCGGTATGTTCCCACGTCAGTCGGTGCAGTGTGACGGGGAAAACCCGGAACAGTTTGTTCCGGGTCTTTTTTGCCACGACTCCCTCCCGCTTCAAACTGCCCGTCTGAACTCAGCCCTTGTCTCTGCCCTATAGGTGGAGCTGCGTATTCCCAATTTCCAAGCTGAGATGGAGCGATTTGGCCACGCTGAGCTCTCCCAGTTCTTGTACCGCTGCTTCTTTGCCTGACACATTCTGATTCTGAAAGGGAAAATAAAGGTTTGAAGTCCTTTCATAATTCTAGGAGGCAGAGCCCAAACCAAAGGACTCTCATGCCCGTGTCTGAATTTCACTCTGTACGAGTGCACAGGAAAGGTCTTTTGAATTTTGTATGACTAGAGGCCCAGTGAAAACTTAGCCTGCCTATCCTGGTGGGATATCACTACTACTACTACTACTACTACTACTACTACTACTACTACTACTACTTCTTCTTCTTCTTCTTCTTCTTCTTCTTCTTCTTCTTCTTCTTCTTCTTCTTCTTCTTCTTCTTCTTCTTTTCATCCAGACTCCCCCCTTCAAGTTTCAGAGCACTCTTCCCTTATGAAAGAGAAGGAGCTAGAGATTCCACCCCTGTACAGTGCTCCCAAAGAGGCAAACTAGACAAGCTGTCTTTTGCTTCATTCACACCCACAGCATCTGAAGAAGTGGGCTCCTGGTCAATGAAATCCTACGCCGGAATATAATTTAATTCATCTTTAGGAGCTAGAGATTCCACCCCTGTAGGGCACAGTGCTCCCAAAGAGATAAACTAGACAAGCTGTCTTTTGCTTCATCCACACCCATAGCATCTGAAGAAGTGGGCTCCTGGTCCATGAAATCTTACGCCGGAATATAATTTAATTCATCTTTAAACTGTCACAAGACTCTGGTCTGTTTTCCTATCCCATAGAGATCCTCAGCTGTGTTGAGGACTGGGTGAGATTGAAGTTCTTTGCTCTCTTCTGTGCCATGATGAGCTTCACTTGGCTTGTTCTCTATTATACAGGGCTCTTTTTGTAGAAAAAGCCCAGCAGGAACTCATTAGCATAATAGGCAACAGCAGACACTCATTAGCATATTGGGCCACACCCTTGACAGCACAGCTCATTAGCATATTAGGCAGCACCCCCATGTTACCAGAAGTGTGGTCATCCAGCCACACCCACCTTTTGCTTCTTATTCCGTTTACCTTGTTTGTTGTCAAAACCCAGGGCTTTTTTTTTTAGCAGGAACTCCTTTGCATGTTAGGCCACACACCCCTAATGTAGCCAATCCTAATGAGTTCCAGCTGTTGGGTGTGGCCTGTTATGCTAATGAGCTCCTGCTGGGCGTGGCCAACTCGGAAGCCAGCCGGAACTCCGTTCCTGTGCGTTCCTGCCCAAAAATAGCCATATATATATGGGTGTGCCAGGGCTTGGATCTTTGGCCCTGTTCACACGGAAAATTTGCCGCGGGAGAGCAACAAGTGCATGGCGGATTATACGGGCACGATCACACTGCAGCATCTGGGAAGTGGAGTGCACCCGTGGCAAACCCGTGGCGCACTGCCAAAAATGCGGGATTAAAAACGATCTGCTCGGAGGTACTAGCAACCAGT
>NW_015167656.1:63585-71939 GCF_001447785.1 Gekko japonicus
AAAAAGGCCACCCCCCCCCCCCCCCGCGTTATCCGGCCCGTGTGACCGGGGCCTTTATTTTTTCTAAGTAAAAGGATAGCATAATGATAGTATCTCCCCATGTTCCAATAGTAAAAAAGTTTTGTGGCACCTTCAAATCTAACACATTCATTATGGCTGAAGCTTTAGTGAACCACATGGACGAAGTCAGAATCAGCTCTAGTTTATGAATGCTGAAGCATTTAAAAAAAGCATTACTTTATAAAGTGCTCATTTTGGATGCCCCTGTGGAATTCTCTACATTTACAAAGTTTGGCGGGGACTACTGAGCTCCTTCTTTATAATCAGGGCTATTTTGGGGCAGGAGCGCACAGGAACGGAGTTCCGGCTGACTTCCAAGTTGGCCACGCCCAGCAGGGACTCATTAGCATAACAGGCCACACCCAACAGTGGAAACTCATTAGGATTGGCTACATTAGGGGTGTGTGGCCTAACATGCAAAGGAGTTCCTGCTACAAAAAAAAGCCCTGGGTTTTGCCAACAAACAAGGTAAACAGAATAAGAAGCAAAAGGTGGGTGTGGCTGGATGACCACACTTCTGGTAACATGGGGGCCAGGAGCTCCTTTGCATGTTAGGCCACACACCCCTAATGTAGCCAATCCTAATGAGTTTCCACTGTTGGGTGTGGCCTGTTATGCTAATGAGTTCCTACTGGGCTTTTTCTACAAAAAAGCCCTGTTTATAATTATAACATGTCAATATGAATGAATGAATTTTATTGTTACAGCACATAGCCAGCAATACATATCAATATGTATTTATGGTAGCTGTGGGTGTGGTGTAGTCCCTGGGATCGCGAAGAGTCAGACTCAGCTGTGCAGCCGAACAACGACAAATGGTATATTCAAGCCCCTGTGGTTGCAGAATAGACACTGGGCTGCATATATGCGGTTCCTCGATGCAGTAGATGAGCTAGAGCCAGAGTGATATACAAGCACGCTATTTGGGTCTAAAACTTAATGGTGGGGGGGGGTTTGTTTTCGAATCTCAATGTGCCTGCTGTGGCGTTTCCTTTCAAATGCCTACATTTCACAAACTGCTGAGGATTCCTATTTGTTACGAAGTCAAGCTGCCTAAAAGGAAAGATCCAGACCCAGTTGTATGTCATTCATTCCCTGGCCCCCAGATCCCATCCCTTTCCAGGGGCCAAACTCACTGTTAATTCGATGGGTTCTTTTTTTGGTGAGTAGTCTTTATCATCCCTTCACCATCTTTATGAGATAATCGACGGTTACTGCTGTTTTATACACTTGAACAACATCCCTAGCTTCATATCTGAGGGCTGCTCCTTGTGACAAGGCTGAGTTTAAGAGGCCTCTTAAACTTTCCTCCGTGTGGTGTCTGTACCATGCAGCGAGCGGTTTCTTGGGTACTTGCTCACCATGTGGATTGGATTTCATGAAGATATATGATGGCGTGGCCACCACACAGAGGCAATTTCTAGTGATCTCCATGCGGCAGCTGTAGTATGGAAAAAGGCCCTACTCTATCGAGTTCTCTGTTCCACACAGACACACTTAGACCGATTTCACACAAGAGCAGTCGTACCTCCCTTTGCCCTGCTTCTTTTGGTCAATTTCCCACTCAAAGCCGTGTGGCCACATTTTGACCCGCGGCTCCGCCCGATTTCCCCCGCGTTTTCGTGATCCTCAAAAAACAGGATCACGAAACCGCGGGGGAAATTGGGTGAAGCCGAGGGTCAAAATGCGGCCGCACGGCTTCGAGTGGGAAATTGACCAATAGAAGCAGGGCAAAGGGAGGCGCGACCACGGCACAGCTGTTGTGTGAAATCGGTCTTATTTTAACGGGGTGATGTTCTTTTAATAGGCAAACTGGTACCTTCTGTCAGCAGATTCACAATTCAGGCACCATTTTACTAGAAAAGTAAGCGAGGGTAGGGAGTGGCGATTGTCCCCACAATTTCCCCCCAAAATTGAAAATTCTTCTTTAAGCCTTTTTTTTAAGTACAGGAGTCACAATGTCTTATTCTGTGACCAGCATTATCCAGGTCAAACTAAATGCTCGCATAATGGACCCTTGGGGCCTTAAAATCTCCACTCGCTCTCTGCTCTCTCTCCGGTAGTTAATGGCTTGAGCGCCTTCCCCCCCCCTTCTCTCACCATAATTTGGAGGCTTTCCTGCTAATCGTGAGGACTAAACTCACAGGCTTTCTAAGGCATTACAAGTGTAACAAGATGCCCTCCTGTTGAGCAGTAAAGACTACTTGTCTGCCAAAGAGCACTCAGCCTAAAGTGTAGGGGCTGGCTAAAACCCCGTGACCTGTCAGACTGGTGCTCTCACAAAGGCGCAGCACCACATGCCACCCAGCGTTCTTCTTTCAGCCTGGGAAGGTGCAGAGTTGAATTGTCAAATTCAGTGAACGTGAGCTCCCTTTTTAGTAGGTTGCAGCTTCTTCTACGACTGTAGTTTTATGACAGAAGAAACTGCGGTGGTAATCTGACCACACTGGACCTTGTGCTTTTTGAATGTCTGCCGTTCGAGAGCTAGGCTTTCAAAGGAGCAGTGTGGTTGCAGGTGTGTGCCCCTCCCAATTCACTTATTTTCTAAACAGCCCTACAGAATTATTACAGACTAGGAAGAAGGCCCATTGTGGAAATGGAGACAACGAGCTCTAGAAACAGGCTGTGGGCAAGTGGCCCGGGCTGGAGGAGTCTTTTTAGCATCAGTTTGCCAGGCGTGCTCCGAGGCCGGCCACTCCGAGTGAAGAAGTGGCGCCTTCCAGGATGGGACGGCGCGGGAGGAGATTCGCGTTTGCCGCAGAGACGCCTCGGTGGCATCCCGCTTGTGCCCCCCCTGAAAGTGGTGTGATGCAAAGTGGGAGTGCGGGCGGCCGAGGAAAGTGAAGCAGCAGCCGGGGTGGGGGCAGGAGCTCTGTGCGGGCGTTGCTCCGTGCGGGGGTGTGTGTGTGGTTGCGAGACTGCGCTCCAGCGGCAGGTAAGGGACAGGCAGGCAGCGTGATCGATGAAAGGGGGCTCCCGGCTTGGCTGCACTTCCTCTCCCTCCCCCCCCCCTTGGTAAGCAGCCTGTTGAAGGCTGGAGCCCGGCTTGGCTGCACTTCCTCTCCCGCCCCCCCCCCTTGGTAAGCAGCCTGTTGAAGGCTGGAGCGAGGTTTTGCTTCAATTGGTGCAGCTTTGCTTCCGTGCCAGCAGAAACCTCATCGTCCTCCGTTGCAGTGCGAGATTAAAGGGAAGGGCGGAACTGAGGCAACGCAGCCACCAATGGGTAGAGGCCCCTGGTGAGCGACACATCAGGCAGCCAAAGGCTGTGGGGGCGTGTGGAACGTTCAGGCAAGAGAGACACGAAAACTCATATATTAAGGAGAGATGCCATTCCCGCCAAACACATTTGCAGAAACTCATAGATCTCCATTATCTGAACACTGGTTTTCTGAGACTTCTTTCAGTACCCTATTTAAAAATAGTGTTGTGCCAATGGCTGGTCTTCCGATGCCCGCCTCTGCTCCCCTCAAGGCCATAGAGAGTTGTGGTGACACTTCTAGACATGGCTGCTTCTTAAAGTTGTTCACCAATAAGTAACCTTTGCTCTAAAGTCCAGGCATGCTCCACTTACTGTAGACAATTGCTTTCTGAAGACAATTGACCTTTTAGCTTGCATGAAGAAATACTGTGTACCATAAATCAGCTTGTGACCAAGGACAAGCTCCTGTCTGAAGAAGAGCCTTGTTATCCTTCTGTGCATCCTAGAGGTCATTGTGAATACCCTACATTCCCATCCAAGTAATATTTTCCTGGGAGTAAGCCCCATTCCATAGTAGGATTCTGAGTAGACCTGCTTAGGATGGCTCTTCTAATCCACCAAAACTATAAAGTGATCTAGAAGCTTGTATTGAAAGGCATATCTGATAAGAATCTACAGGAGTCCTGCTCCAACGTCTTGTGTTTGTAGTTTTACATTTGTGCAACTCCTGAGATAAAGTACAAATTTCTCTTCGTGTACAATACACCCCATGCCTGAAATGTATTACAGGTGCACGTGGTAGAATATGCAAAAGGAATATGTTAGAGCTGGTTCAGACATGCCCAGTTTGACGACACTGGCGGTGCAAAAACAGACACTCTCTTTCCACAGAGGGTTTCATTTGGTTGGTTTCACTGGGCTGCCAGTACCTACATGCAGTGTTCCCTCTAAGCTGAGTTAGTGTGAGCTAGCTCACAGCTTTTTAGCCTCCGGCTGACACATTTTTGTCTCAGCTCAGGAAGGATAGCTCCAGAACACATTAATTTATGTAGCAACCAAATCACCTGCTCACAACTTTAATGCCGGTAGCTCACAAAGTAGAATTTTTGCTCACAGGACTCTACAGCTTAGAGGGAACATTGCCTACATGTACAACATTAGTCTACCGTCACTGCATACTCCTGGGCCACAAATCCTTTGTGCGCCATTTACACACATAGTTGTGCTCAGGAGGAACTCATTAGCATAATAGGCCACACCCAACAACAGAAACTCATTAGCATATCCAGCCACACCCACGAGAGCACAGCTCATATTAGCATATTAGGCTGCACCCCCATGTTACCAGAAGTGTGGTTATCCAGCCACACCCACCTTTTGCTTCTTATTCTGTTTACCTTGCTTGTTGTCAAAACCCAGGGCTTTTTTTGTAGCAGGAACTCCTTTGCATGTTAGGCCACACACCCCTAATGTAGCCAATCCTAATGAGTTTCTGCTGTTAGGTGTGGCCTGTTATGCTAATGAGTTCCTGCTGGGCGTGGTCAACTTGGGAGCCAGCCGGAACTCCGTTCCTGTGCGTTCCTGCCCCAAAATAGCCCTGGTCGTGCTGATCTTGCGTAAACGTTTTGCTAAATACATGGAATCCTGCAGTGTTCTGTGTTGCACACTCAGCCCAACTCCATACAACAGGCCCCAGAGACAGGAAACATATGCAGGAGAAGTCCATGGTGTGGGGCTATCACTCTTGTAAGTGTGGAAGAAGAAGGATTCAGGTAGAAAGCTAGACCTTGCAGTTTCATGTGGTGGGAAACGGTAAATCTTTCTAGAATCCTCTGGTTTATTCCCGAATAGTTTTCCTTCTCCGGCCCTTGAATTTTTTTCTGCACCTGCAGGGTTGAGGCTCGGAGAAATTAAGTAAATTACTTGTGGTTTCAGAAGGAGGTGGTGGCCAAGTCAGAGATCAATGTTCTTTCCTTCTCTCTCTTTCACAGGTGCTTTCCTCTTCTGCTGGACGCCTTTCTTTGTGGTCCATATCACCAGAGCTCTTTGTGATACCTGCATCATTCCTGGCGAAGTCACCAGTATTGTCACATGGCTGGGCTATGTCAACAGTGCTCTCAACCCTATCATCTACACGATCTTCAACACCGAGTTCAGGAACTACTTCCGCAAAGTTTTGCACATCTTTTGCTAATGCTGAAACTAGAAATGGACTGTGAATTTAGAACAGAGTGTCCTGTCGAGTGCAAAGAGACAGGCAAATGAATTTCTTTGCATAGTTTATTAAAGTTTTATTTCTTGCTATGTTATTGCATGTTTTATCCTTTCCCCCCCCTCTGTGGGTGAAGATAGCAGCTGCAGTGCAAGCATTTGCATTTACATGCTCGTATTTATTTAGATCCCTGCTTGCCTCCCCAATTGAAACTCAAAGTGGCTTTTGGAACATCATTCTCCACTCCTACATTTTCTCACCCCTGTGAGGTAGGCCAGGCTGAGAGTTCCTGATGGGCCTGAGGTCACTCAATGAGCTTTGATGGTGGCCCAAGGTCCTAGTACACCACTCTGTCCACCACACTATACTAGCTGCCTTAACTATTTATGACAGATACTTTTAAAGGGCTCTTTTTATTTAAAAAGCTGCAGTGGCTCAAGTGGTTAAGACGCTGAACTGCAGGCTGCGGAAGGTCAGTAGTTCAGCAGTTCGAGACCCGAGTGTGCCGCATGACGGAGTGAGCTCCCGTCTCTGGTTCCAGCTCCTGCCAACCTAGCAGTTCGAAAGCGAGAAATTGCAAGTAGATAAATAGGTACCACTTCAGTGGGAAGGGAACAGCGTTCCATGCGCCTTGGTGTTTAGTCATGCCGGCCACATGACCACGGAAACGTCTTCGGACAGCGCTGGCTCTTCGGCTTGGAAACAGAGATGAGCACCACAACCCTAGAGTCGGACTCGACTGGCTTTCGAGCGTGGAGCCTAAGGAGGGTGGGGTTTAATCCAGAGGCTGTGTAGTTGAGTAGACTGCCCACACACTCTGGAATTAATGTATGGCTCCCCCTGTGTTTAGGGTTGACAGGTCCAGATTGGAAAATACTGGGAGATTTTTGGGGGTGGAGCCTAAGGAGGGTGGGGTTTGAGGGAGGGAAGGGGCTTTAATGGGGTCTAATGCCACAGAGTCCACCTTCCAGAGCAGTCCTTTTCTCCAGGGGAACGGATCTCTCACGCTCAGAGATCCACCATAATCCCAGGAGATCTCCAGCTCCCACCTGGAGGTTGGCAACCCTATCTTTGTTGCTCATCATTGTCAACTCTAATCGAGGATACCCTTCTTAGCTTTCCCTGTGTACGCCAGGCTCATGGAGCGCAGGTACTGAGGTGTCGTTCTACACTTTGGAGGCTTCCCTCTGGAGATGCATCAGAGTCCCCAACACCTCTTTGGGTGATGCTTTAAAACTGAACTGCAGGCTGGAAGGCCGGTAGTTCAGCAGTTCGAGACCCGGGTGCTGCATGACGGCGTGAGCTCCCATCTCTGGCCCCAGCTCCTGCCAACCGAGCAGTTCGAAAGCAAGACATTGCAAGTAGATAAATAGGTGCCGCTTCGGTGGGAAGGTAACAGCATTCCGTGCGCCTTGGTGTTTAGTCATGCCAGCCACATGACCACGGAAACGTCTTCGGACAGCGCTGGCTCTTCGGCTTGGAAACCGAGATGAGCACTGCAACTCTAGAGTTGGATTCGACGGGCTTTCGAGCAAGGGAAACCTTGGCCTTTTACCTTTAAAACCATTTTATTCCCGTATTGTTTATTTTTAAAATATTTGGTATCTGTTTTATTGGTTCCTGCCTGCAGCTTTTTAGATGGGATGGGCTAGGAAGCAGAGTAAAAGATGGAGTCAAAGGAAACAGAGGTAATATTCATTTATTTATTCATCAAATTTTTACCCGGCCCTTCCCACTGTAGCAGGTTCAGGGCGGCTTACGTGGGATATTATGCAGCTAAAACAAAATTTAGATAAAATCACAACAATGTGAATATGTTGTTGTTCAGTCGCACAGTCGAGTCCGACTCTTCGCGACCCCATGGACCAGATCCCGCCAGGCCCTCCTGTCTTCCGCTGTCCTCTGAAGTTGGCTCGATTTCATGTTCGTTGCATCGATGACACTGTCTAACCATCTCATCCTTTGCCGTCCCCGTCGTCTTTGACCTTCAATCTTTCCCAGCATCAGGGTCTGGGTATAAAACATTACAAAGTGCTAGTGCAAAGATCATTCATATGCAGTGGCGGGCATGAACAGCATCCAACAAACAGGCAGTCAGTTCCCGTGGTCGTCTGGGTTATTTTAACTGTTAATAATAGTATTGATGTTAGTATTGATGTTAGTATTGGGGCCAGGGCTTTGGTTGTATGGTGCGGGTTCCTAGTCAAAGGCCTGGTGGAAGAGCTCCGTCTTGCAGGCCCTGCAGAACTGTAAGAGGTCCCGCAGGGCCCTGATGTCTTCCGGGAGCTCATCCCACTGGTACAGAGCCACCACTGAGAAGGCCCTGGCCCTCATCACAGCCAGCCTGGCTTCTCTGGGGCCCAGCAGGGCCAGACGGTTTTGGGGCCCCAATCGTAGAGCTCTCTGGTGAACATGTGGGGAAAGGTGGTCCCTTAGGTATGCCGGTCCCTGACCATATAGGGCTTTAAAGGTAAGAACCAGCACCTTGAACCGAATTCGGTATGCTATAGGCAGCCGGTGCAGTGCTTTTAGCACAGGTTGGATGTGCTTCCGCATAGGGAGACCCAACAACAACCTGGCTGCCGCATTCTGCACCAGCTGCAGCTTCCGGATTTAGGACAAGGGCAGCCCCACGTAGAATGATTAGCCCCAAAGAGTGATGAACACATGGGACTCACTGCCACAGGAACTACAAGCATGGATGGCTTCAAAAGGGAATTAGATAAGCATATGGAGCAGAGGTCCATCAGTGGCTATGAGCCACAAAGTATAGATAGGGGCTCTGGGGCAAGTGATGCTCTGTCTTCTTGGTGCTTGGGGGGGGATCAACAGTGGGAGGGCTTCTAATGTCCTTGCCCGACTGGTGGACCTCCTGATGGCACT
>NW_015167656.1:72174-79579 GCF_001447785.1 Gekko japonicus
AGGGGGCACATGTAGATGTTGAATGACATCAGGGAAGGCACCGAGCCTTGGGGCACTCCGCAAACTAATGGGTGCCTTCGGGACAGCTGCTCCCCAATGGCCGCCCTTTGTCCCCGACCCTGAAGGAACGAGGAGAGCCACTCTAAGGCAGACCCCCGAACCCCAGTGTCGGCGAGGCGGTGAGTCAATAGCTGGTGGTCGACCATGTCGAACGCCACCGACAGGTCTAACAGTAACACAGCCGAACTGCCCTGATCCAGATGGACGGCTTTAAAAATTCAGTCAAGCTCCACCGTTGAATTGATAATCCACCCACAAGAGTTAAGACAAGACAGACAAGCAGCCAGGTTCGGAAACTGAAAGAGCTCAGACCCCAAAAATCTTATAAAATGGGAGGGGGGGCGCCCGTGTTTTGTATATCTACGAGCAGGTGCGTGAATTAAGAAGAAGAAGAGATGGGATTTATACCCCGCACTTCACTACCCAAAGGTGTCTCAGGCTCACAAACTCCTTCCGCTTCCCCTCCCCACAACAGACACCCTGGGAGGTAGGTGGGGCTGAGAGAGCTCTGACAGAAAACGGCTCTTTTTCCAGGACAGCTCTTATCAGAACTATGGTTTGCCCAAGGTCACCCAGCCAGGTGCAAGTGGAGGAGAAGAAGAAGAGAAGAGTGGATTTATACTCCGCCCTTCACTACCCAAAGGAGTCTCAGAGTGGCTTACAAACTCCTTTCCCTTCCCCTCCCCACAACAACCACAAGCAGAAGAAGAAGAGAAGATTGGATTTATACCCCACCCTTCACTACCCAAAGGTGTCTCAGAGCGGCTTACAAACTCCTTTCCCTTCCCCTCCCCACAACAGACACCCTGTGAGGTAGGTGGGGCTGAGAGAGCTCTTGACAGAAACTGCTCTTTTTCAAGGACAGCTCTGACAGAACTATGGCTTGCCCAAGGTCATCCAGCAGGTGCAAGTGGAGGAGTGGGGAATCAAACCCGGTTCTCCCAGATTAGAGTCCGTGCACTTAACCACTGCACCAGACTGGCTGTAGCAGGAGCCTGCCCTGTTTCCCAAGAAGCTAAGAGAAATCCTCAGAAGCATTCGGATGCTTTTCTGTTGGAACCTAGCTGCAGGGAAGTTATTGAGTCCATATAGCCAGGATAGAATCTCAATCAGGGGTCATTTCGTAGAAACAGCGCTGCAAGAGCTCATTGGCATAACTCGTTAGCATAACTTGTTTGCATATGCCACACCCCCTGACATCACCGGAAGTGTGTCGGAAGGCAACACCCACCGCTCAGGCTCCACTGGACTGTTTTGGATTGCTAGCTATTGGGGGGGGGGACACGCAGACCTGCCCTCACAGAGGAGGGAGAGCTTGTACCTGAATAAACCTTGGCCTTAAAGGTGTCACTGGACTCTTGGATTGCTGTCTGGGGAGGGGCTCTGCAACCTACCTGGCTGCTTCTTGCTCCTTGTGGCCTGGGGCTGCTGGGAGCAGGGGGTGGGCTTGTTGCATGTGCCCGCCCCCTGGGCTCTTTACCGCCGGATCTCCGCCCCTGTGTGCTCCTGCAGGAAATGACCCCTGTACACAATAAACATCCAATGCACCCACAATCTGTCAGGTCATGGCAATAGCATGCGTTTCCTGAACTGCAATCTTTGTCTGGTTTAATGGAGGACAGGGCGGATAGTAACGGTAATAGAGGTGGGATATCAGAATGCTCAGACTCCAGTTTCAGTTTAGTGATCTGTGTTTTCTAATGCTGATTCCACTTACTCCCCCTGGTGGCTTCAGAAGTCCTTTACAGTTATTCAGGTTCTCCCAAGTAGATTCAAGTCCAGTAGCACCTTAGACAAGATTTTGGGGGTATGCTCTCAAGAGTCAAATCTCCCTTTGCCTATTCTGCAGTGATGCTAGGGAAACCTTGTCTTCAATGAAGTGCATACGTTCTGCAACACTACAATGTTAAGTTTTTGCATGCGTTCCCCCCCCCTCACAGTTGATGGGATTGTTATCTGCCTCCCTGCTAAAATGGAGTTATTCATTTGGCATCAAAGCTAAAGTTATAATGCCAGCAGGGCCGGCTCAAAGTGTTTCTGCACCCTAGGCGAGGCTGCCTTGTGGTCTTGGGTTTCATCGAAGGCTATTGAATCTGTGATTTCCAATAGTTCTGCATTTTGCATTGATCTCTCATCATCTGTTCAGAATTAAGTGCCACATTTTTAAAAAGGGAATACATTTCTGAGTGTTGAACCTCCAGTTTTGCAAACGGTGAATATTTGAAGTCCCCTTGAAACAGGAACATAAGATAAAATGGGAGGGGATTGAAATTGTAGTACTCTTTTTCTCCATCAGCACCCAAGGTTATGGCAGCAAATGTTGCTTAAAGTGATTCTGAATGTATACAACACATGCCAGATTGTTGCTGTGCCCTATCCTGTGGCCTGCATAGATATTCTTATTCCCCGTGACATACTTAAAGGTAACGTGCCAACAAAAAAGCAGCTTGGAAATTTCGACACGGCCAACACATTGCCCAAACCGTCATAATCTGGGCAAATATATCACATAAGCCTCTTTAAGGTGGGATGCCATCATGCAATATCTCTTCTTTTTCCAATGAGAAGGAGCAGCTACTCTCTAATGGGTGGAAATTACAAGGGAGTCGTTACCAGCTAAATATCAGGAGAAACTTCCTAACTGTAAGAGTGGTTGAGCAGTGGAACAGTCTGCCTCGGGAGGTGGTGGATGCTCCTTCGCTGGACGTTTTCAAGCGGAGGCTGGACGACCATCCTTCGGGTATGTTGTAGGGCTATGCTCCTGCAGAGTGCAGGGGGTTGGACTAGATGACCTGCAAGGTCCCTTCCAACCCTAACATCCTATGATTCTCCGAACTTAGTTGCTCCTTAGGACTCGGTGGCACTTTGAGACCAAAAGAATAATAGCAAAAACAAAACCACTAGATATTTTATTTTTTCCTTGTGGATGAAGGGTCTGCCAGTTTCCTCAAATGAGTAAAGCTCAAGTGGGTAAGATGCTGAACAGTTCGACAGTTCGAGACCCGAGTGCCGCATGACGGAGTGAGCTCCCATCTCTGGCCCCAGCTCCTGTCAACATAGCAGTTTGAAAGCAAGAAATTGCAAGTAGATAAATAGGTACTGCTTCGGTGGGAAGGGAACAGTGTTCCGCACGCCTCGGCATCTGGTCATGCCGGCCACATGACCACGGAATCGTCTTCGGACAGCGCTGGCTCTTTGGCTTGGAAACGGAGACGAGCACCGTGTCCCTAGAGTCGGATTTGACTGGCTTTCGAGCAAGGGAAACCTTTACCTTTATAACTCATCTACAACCAGAGAAGAGATGCAGAGTAAAAAGAATGCATGCTCTGGGACAAGAAACTAAAAATATACAAGGAACCAAAGGATTTTTTAAAGTTTAAAGTATGAAGAGTAACTCCTCCATGCATTAGTCTTGATTCACACCTGGCATCACAGTACCTGTGGTCTCACTAACACTTTTCCAATTCTATTATCATGTCCCAGGCCCAAACAGGAAGACTGTCTGCTTATAGGAACACCTTAGTAAATTAAAAAGACGGGGAAGTACGCTTTACCAAACTTCATATACATCCAGATATATGCTTCTTGCTGCAGATTTTGAAACTAGAAGAAGAAGAGAAGAGATTGGATTTATACCCTGCCCTTCACTACCCAGAGGAGTCTCAGAGCGGCTTACAAACTCCTTCCCTTTCCCCTCCCCACAACAGACACCATGTGAGGTGGGTGGGGCTGAGAGAAACGGCTCTTTTTCAAGAACAGCTCTTATCAGAACTACGGCTTGCACAAGGTCATCCAGCCAGGTCCAAGTGGAGGAGTGAGGAACCTCTGGAACGTTTTTAATATGTAGGCATTTAAAAAAGATCTGATCATTGTGAGCATTGTGATAGGAACACCTTAGTAAATTAAAAGGATGGGAAATACGCTTTAACAAACTTCATATACATCCAGATATATGCTTCTTGCTGCAGATTTTGGAACTAGAAGAAGAAGAGAAGAGATTGGATTTATACCCTGCCCTTCACTACCCAAAGGAGTCTCAGAGCAGGTTACAAACGCCTTTCCCTTCCCCTCCCCACAACAGACACCCTTTGAGGTCGGTGGGGCTGAGAGAGCTCTGACAGAAACTGCTCTTTTTCAAGAACAGCTCTTATCAGAACTACGGCTTGCCCAAGGTCATCCAGCCAGGTTGGGAAAACAGCACGGAGGGGAAGTCTGAAGCCCCATCTTCCTTTATGTGCTGCGCTCCCAATCCAAGCTGGGCACCGCACATGTGAGAACTCACAGCTCATATCTGACTGACAGAGTGGGAAACATAGACACAGCCTGTGTAAAATGTAACATGAGAAATGGCCCTTGGATAGGAGGCGAAGTCTCTGCTTAAGGCCTTGCAGAGCCGTTCTTAGCGAGAGCAGACGGTGCTGGGTGTATAAACCAATAGTCTGACTCAGGTTAGATTTACACGTTATAAAGGAAACATGGTTGCCATGCCCATAACACTAATATTGGGGCGGGAGGCACTTATATAGATGGGTGGAGTTTTCTTCCCATCAAGTGCCCAAATTTTTAAATAAAACTCCATCCCTATTGAAACCACACAGTGGCCCCATTCACGTGGAGAAGTTGCCGCACTAAAGACACAAATGTCAGGCGGATTTTCAGGGCACGATCACACCACATCATCTGGGAAGCGTAGCGCACCCGTGGCCAACCCGTGGCGTCCCGCCGAAGATGCGCAGTAAAAAAGTACCTCGGAAAATGCACTAGTATCCGGAAAATGCGGGGCAGGGGCGGGCGTCTGATCGCGGGAGCGCTAGTATCCCGTGGCATCTGGCGCCCGTCCACATCCCATCGCAAATCGGATGTTTTTCATAAGCACATGCACACAAACACGTAACTGAAAGCAGTGCTGCTCTGCGGAACTGCGCACCTGCAAGAACGCGAAATGCTTGCCACACTGCTTCTTTGCCACGCTCCAGCACCGTCATGTGATTTCCAGCAAACGGCATAAACGCGAAGCTTCGGGGGACCGTGTGATTGGGCTACCGCGCTTTATTTTGTTCCGGGGCAAACAGCCACACCTCCCCCCTGCGTTATCCAGCCCGTGTGACCGGGGCCAATGGTTATTTTCTTGTCTGGAACGGCTCTTCATTTGCTTTTGCTTCTACAAAGCAGGCCAACAGTTATCATGTCTCCCGTTACAGAAAGATGCTGCAGAGCAATGAAAAACTCAGGGAACTGGAGAGACTTTTCTTCCTCTGGGTTCAAAAGATGCTTCTTGAAAATGCAAAGAAATCCTGCTATGGGCAGGAATCTGTCATTCTGTTAGACCTCATTGCCTATTGTAAAGTGTCTCATTCCTATCTTGTAGTTCACTACTTTACTGACAAAGGCCAACACCTAGCCTAAGACATGATAAATATGAAAGGGACTGAAAATATGCAACTCCTCTTTCTGTGCCCATGTCCTTTTGCAGCCCATTAAGACTTGAGTCAGCTCTTATCTTCATCAGATAAAGGTCAGGATAGCACAAGCACAGCAGATATACTGATCGCCTTTCCAGTCGGAAAGATGGCAACTTTGATAACCCAACAGAGGTAGGGTTCTTGCTTCTTTCCTTCAGGCATCTCCTCAATTCAATTTCCCATTAAGCATTTGTTTAACTCCCCAGCCTTTATTCCCAACATCGATTATGCAGAGACAGCCAAATTTGCACACATTCCTCCTTACCTGTGCTGCTTCACCTCCTCCTGCTCTCGCCTCACCAAACTATAGATGGTAAGCAGTGCAGAACCAAAAATGGGAATGCATGCAAACCCTTCCCCTGTCCCCAAAAGTGTTCCTCTTGTCAATTATTCTCCATAACCCTTTGCAAAAGAGAAAGAGAGAGAGAGCATGTGTAAGGATAGACATGTGCCAGGGAAAAGGAACACACATACCCTTGCAGAAGCAACTAGGCCAATACTTCCTGATCCCACCTAGTTGACATGGTGGAGTACAATATGGAGGATAATCTATTTTTAGATGCACATCCAAATGCTCAGCCTGTGGAGTATAATGCAGTGCAGTTAGGTTGGCATCCAGATATACAATCGAGGCAAAACTCCTATGGCACAGCCCAGTGGAGCAATGAAACCACCACTGCATTATGGGAATACAGTCATAGAATGTTGCCGGGAAGGGGTCATTTCCTGCAGGAGCGGAGCTCCGGCAGTAAAGACCCCAGGGGGCAGGCACATGCAACAAGCCACGCCCCCTGCTCCCAGCAGCCCTCAGCCAGAGCTAGAAGCAGCCAGGTAAGTTCCAGAGCTCCCCCCAGCCCAAAACAGTCCAGTGGCACCTTTAAGACCAGGTTTTATTCAGGTACAAGCTCTCCCTCCTCTGCAAGGACAGATCTGCAGGTTCCCCCCCCCCAATAGCTAGCAATCCAAGAGAGTCCAGTGGAGCCTGAGCAGTGGTTGTTGTCTTCTGACACACGTCCGGTGATGTCAGGGGTTGTGGCATACGTAAATAAGTTATGCTAATGAGTTATGCTAATGAGCTCCTGCACCTCTTTTTCTACAAAATGACCCCTGTTGCCTGGTCATAGTTGCCCATTCAGAATGACAGCAATGGGAAGACTTTCTTTATCCTTCGTGACGTCGTCCAATAGCCAAATCACTACTTGACTGCCTGAGATAATTCCCTGAGGAAGAAAGACGAATAAGTCTTTCAGTACATTGAATAAGCAGCAGTACATTGGGATTGTGAGAAGTGATCAAAACAAAAGAGGGTATTCTACAAGGCTTTTTAGCTCTCAAAAACCCTTTTGTGATTAAAATAGATTCTCAACATCATGTGCAGCATTAATTGTAAGCTCACTGGGAGCAGAGGCCTGCCTTTATATATATATACTAGGAAAAAGGCCCGTTGTGGAAATAAATACAACGACCTCTAGAAAGAGGCTCTGGGCGGGTGCCCCGGCCTTGGACACTCAGTGTCAATTTGCTGTGGCGACCTCAGCAGGGTATAATGACACTGAGTCCACCATTTTCTCCAGAGGAACTGATCTCTGCTACCTAAAGAACAGTTGTAATTTTGAGTGAACTCCAGCCCTCACCTGGAGATTGGCAACGATGGTTCCCCAGAAGGGAATAGTTGGTTTGGAGGGTGGAGTCTATGGCTTTGTACCTGTCTGAGGTCCCACGCCTCCTGAAACCTCACCCTCCCCAAGCTCCATCCCTCACATATCCAGGAATTTCCCACCTGGAGTTGACAACCCTATCTCCTTCCCAGCCAATCATCAACCTACCTTTATTTCCCCCTCACTCTTCAGCTTTCCACCCCCCTCACACCTGCAGCCTCTTCC
>NW_015167656.1:79657-94465 GCF_001447785.1 Gekko japonicus
CTGTGTTCTGAGGCAGAGGCCAATGAGGCTGCATATGCAAATAATCTCTGTGTTCTGACTGGCTATGGGGGGGAGGGGATTAGCAAAATGTTTAGAATGTTGGAGGCAGGACTCAGGCAAAGCAGCCAGTGGATAGGGAGACCCTCTGAATGACAGATCAGAGAGCGAACTGATTTTGGAGCGTGTGGAATGTTCTAGAGAAGTGCCATCACCATTCGGCTTTTATTTATAAGGGAGATTCCGTACAGCGTAAGGCACCATTGAGCCTTATATAACATACACAGAGCTGTGTATAACAACATTAATGTATCTTTTTTAATCTTAATCCAGTGACTAAAAATGATTCCACCTCAAAAAGAGTAACAATTCCTAGATTTCTAAAGCTGTGTGCTTTGAAATATAGCTGCTCATGGCAGTTACTATTAAGAAACAAAATCCCTGCTCAAGCAGTGCTTGCAGTGAAGTGGAAAAATAACTTGGCAGTAACATTGCTAAGTTTCCTTTTTCCCATTCCAAAGAGGTTTTTCCAACTGTGCCAAAGTATGGCTAAGAAGAGGGACGGATCGGGGGCGCATCAAGCGGGCGTGATCACACCGCAACATCTGGGAAGCGGCGCGCACCTGTCCCTGATCCGTCTCTTCCGGCCGAAGATGCGGATAAAAAAGCCCCTACAAAACACTAGTACGTACCAGAAAATCCGCAGCAGGGGCGGCCGTGTGATCGCCGGTGCGCCCGTCTCTCCCGCAGCATGCAAGGTCCTGCCGAACTGCACATGCACACACATGCACAGTGGCCTCGCCTCGGTCTGCGGTCCATGGCTTCCCCCTGGCAGCTGATCATGCCAGGGAGGAACTGCGCGGCGGCTGGGGGGGGATCTGTCTGATCCCGCCGCCGTGCTTCTCTTTTGATGCGGCTCAAAAAAGCCGCACTTTAGCCGCGCCTTTCCCCCCAGTGTGACCGGGGCCTATATGTGCCGTTTGCTTTGCTGTGTGACTTCCTGGGGCCAATGGGAAGGGCAAAAGGTGACCTACAAGGTAGGCTGTTTTCAGATCACACTGATACGAGGATGTCAGTGTTCACCGTGGCATCATGTGTGCTACCTCCATTTGGTGACAAGCCCTAGCTGTGCAGTAGCCCAGAGATCTTGCTGGCCCTCTAGTCCATCGCCCCACCCCATCAAAAAAGTGAAGCAAAGACCTGGAAAACACCCCAGCTAAGTCAAATCTAAGCTGCGGTGGCTCAAGTGGTTAAGATGCTGAACTGCAGGCTGTGGAAGGTCGGCAGTTCAGCAGTTCGAGACCCGAGTGTGCCGCACGACGGAGTGAGCTCCCGTCTCTAGTTCCAGCTAAGGCCAACCTAATTGCAAGTAGATAATTGCAATCGAAATTGCAAGAAATTGCAAGTAGATAAATAGGTACCACTTCAGTGGGAAGGTCACAGCGTCCCGTGCGCCTTGGTGTTTAATCATGCCGGCCACATGACCACGGAAACATTTTCGGACAGCGCTGGCTCTTCGGCTTTGAAACGGAGATGAGCACCGCAACCCTAGAGTCGGACTCGCCTGGCTTTCGAGCAAGGGAACCTTTACCTTTACCTTTAAGTCAAAATACCTTGGTTTCTCCTCCTGTCTCTCACACACACAGGATATGCGTTGGTTGCTGCCCTAATACCAATGCTAGGCATAGCTACCTGCTCAGAGGGAGTGTTTTGAGCTTCGTCGGGGGATTTAGAAAACAGACTGAGTAAACTTCACAGCTGTTAAGTATATTAGCAGCTGAAGTAGTAAAGACATGAAGTCCTCAAATACCACAGTTCCTATAGAGGATTTTCTTTTAGGGATCGCTTATCTCACTTCCAGTATTCCCTCTAAGCTGAGTTTGTGTGAGCTAGCTCACAGGTTTTTAGCCTCCGGCTCAACACATTTTTGTCTCAGCTCAGGAAGGAGGGGCTCCAGAGCAAAATAATTTATGCAGCAGCCAAACGGCTCGCTCACAACTTTAACGCCAGCAGCTCACCAAGTAGAATTTTTGCTCACAGGACTCCACAGCTTAGAGGGAGCGTTGCTCACGTCCTAATCTGTAAAAAAGGCTGCAGTAGCTACTGCAGGCACAGACTTGTTACTCACTTTGAGGGAAACGAGAGCAAAAACGATTCGTGTTTCCCTGAATGAAGGAAAAATGCCCTGTTTGGCTGTTACCTAAGAAATCATGATGATGGAAGTGCCATTACTGGGTGGTGGGTATTCAGTGCTTTGCAGGACTGACCTTTTGCAAGACGGCTATTTAGGATTGTCAGGAACAGACTAAAATTAGACTAAAACGTGACTGTCGATATCCCTCAGATACCGACCCTCCTTGCATCGTGTCCCCACAATGTCAGTTAATTCCAGTTTTTGATACTGTAAAAAGGTAAAGGTTCCCTTGCTCGAAAGCCAGTCGAATCCGACTCTAGGGTTGCGGTGCTCATCTCCGTTTCCAAGCCGAAGAGCCAGCGCTGTTCGAAGACGTTTCCGTGGTCATGTGACAAGCATGACTAAACACCAAGGCACACGGAACGCTGTTACCTTCCCACCGAAGGGGTCCCTATTTATCTACTTGCAATTTCTTGCTTGTACTGAAGCAGATACTGCACTCTCCCCAGTCAGAAGGATGATCTGCTTGCACAGTACATCTCCAGACTCATTACACTAACATTAATAGTATTTTATTGTTATTCTGTCATAGGACTCATTTCTTTTCATAGGCGTGAATATGGCCTGAACCAATATTCACTTTATGAGTTCCAATTTTAACACTTCGGAGGTGCTATTTTCAAACCCATCGTTCCATTATAACGTAAGGCCTCTCTCCCCAAGTGAGATGTTGTGGAAATGTACAGCTGCACCTTCAGTCTTATTTTTGGCTGTGTGAAGGCAGAGTTGTAAACCCTGTGCAAGGTAGGAGTTTTTAACTGATCCCTGTTAAGTTCAAACAGAAATACCTGAAAGAACATTTTAGCATTTCATTTACAGAATGAAGGAGGAACCAAAGCCCAGAACAGAGAATCAAAAATGCCACTTACTCATGCCATAATATTGACCTTTGGTTCTTGTGTGTTGGGACTGTGATCTGCAGGCCATGCTTCACATGCTGAACAGCTAGGGCTCTTTTTGTAGCAGGAACTCCTCTGCATATTAGGCGACACACCCCGAATGTAGCCAATCCTCCAAGAGCTTACAGAGCTCTTCTCACAGGGGCTACTGTAAGCTCTTGGAGGATTGGCTGCATTAGGGGTGTGTCGCCTAAGATGCAAAGGAGTTCCTGCTACAAAAAGAGCCATCCATCCATCTATCATCTATCTATCCATCCAGGGCTCTTTCTGTAGCAGGAACGCTAGTCCATGACTGTGCAAGTGGCCAGTCCTTTCTTATGATTCACACCTGGCCCGGCCATTAGACAGTTTGTGTATGGGAGGATGCTAGCCTCTTATGATGGCTGTTGTTGTTCAGTCGCACAGTCGAGTCCGACTCTTCGTGACCCTATGGACCACATTACATTGTGATGGCAGGATACTTTAACTGATGGCAGGTATACTGAAGCGGCCTCTCCTTCTACAGATCTTTGTAGAAAGATGATAAGTCCATGACTGTGCAAGTGGCCAGTCCCTTCTTATGATTCACATCTGGCCCGGCCATTAGACAATTTGTGTATGGGAGGATGCTCGCCTCTTATGATGGCTGTTGTTGTTCAGTCGCACAGTCGAGTCTGACTCTTCGTGACCCTATGGACCACATCACATTGTGATGGCAGGATACTTTAACCGATGGCAGGTATAGTGAAGTGGCCTCTCCTTCTACAGATCTTTGTAGAAAGAAGAAGAGAAGAGATTGGATTTATACCCCATGGCCCTTCACTACCCAAAGGCGTCTCAGAGCGGCTTACAAACTCCTTTCCCTTCCCCTCCCCACAACAGACACCCTGTGAGGTAGGCGGGGCTGAGAGAGCTCTGACAGAAACTGCTCTTTTCCAAGGACAGCTCTTATCAGAACTACGGTCATCCAGCCAGGCGCAAGTGGAGGAGTGGGGAATCAAACCCGGTTCTCCCAGATTAGAGTCCGCACACTTAACCACGACACCAAACTGGCTCTGAACAGTCAAAAACAGCCAAGGGCACAGAAGGTGAGGTAAGAGTAAGGGAAAAACTGAGGCATCTTGCTGGCCAGCTTGAGCTCAGACACCTGGAGCAGCGTTAACATCTCTCCCTCAGAGTAGCCTTACTCAGCCATGTGCCTACAAAAGAGGGGAGGTATGGAGATACTGTGCACTCTCTGCTGTCCACCAGGAGAAAAGAAGGCAGTCCACACACAAGGAAAGCTGTATCTTATGAGAGGCGGAGATAGCTAGGCCAAGCTCTGCTGTCATCTCAGCTCACATTTTGATCACCACCCATTGTTTACATGTACCTGTATAACCCAGATCTGCATTTGCCCTTGAACGAACACTACAAGAAGTTTCACGATCGCATTGTACTTGGCTCAACATGACACATCACCATGCAGAACTTCGAGCATATCAGGATTTTGTCCTCCATGTTGACACCTCCCAAATAACACAAGAGCCAAATCTATTCCCGGCAATGGAATTCCAAATACAACCAAGCAATATCTAAATGATAACGAAACCCAATGAAGGATTGGGATGTTACATGTTTTTAAAATGAGAGGTCGGTCAGCATGGGAGAGCAAGACTGATGCAATTGCTTTGGCGGAATCTCAAAAGAAAGCGTTTCTTAACAGCCGCTTTAAAGAACCTTCACAAGTCACTTCAAAGAAGATGCAGATATTTAAACCGCCAGCCAGCTTTGTAAAGGGTTTGTAGAGAGCCCTGTGAAGTTGGTTCAGAGTTCCCTTAACGTAAGTGGAGCCACTTCACATTCTCAATTCAATGTATTTTCAGTTTCTGCAGGGTCAAAGAAGAGTTTATGCTGGCCAGCAACATGGAAATGGTTGCACAAATGTGATCTTCTTGATCAATGAGCTTGGTCCTTTGAATTGTATGAAATCACAGTAGGATGACTGGTCCGGCCAGTCTGTTAACACACACGCACACGCACACACACACAAACACACAATTCCAAGAGGTAGGGCCTTTCAGACAGCAACTTTCTCCATCACATTGTCCGTAACATGAACCTCTTCTGTCTGAACAGTAACTGTAGCAGACTGGCCGCACATATGCTGGTGATCTTTCCAATCCTGCAAATGAGCAAAAAAGACAGATTGTTAATTGATTAAATAAAGGAATTATTCAGGGAACATGCACTGTGACATTGCCAGACAAAGGCTGAGAATGATGCTGTCATAAATTCCATTGGAGACGTGGAGCAAGACGACTGTAGGTAAGATTGGAGAGTTAGGCTGGAATCTACCAAACAGCCCTTCTGGTTCCAACTCAGGGAAATGAATGGTGAACCCCGAAGAACAGAGTATCATGGACAGAGGTCATTTCGGGGGGGAACGCAGTTCCCCCGGGTGAGGTGCAGGGGGGCGGGGCACATGATGAAGCCCTGCCCCCTGCTTCCGGCCGCCCCGCTTCCAGCCCTCATTCAGCCAGGAGGACGCAGGAGAAGAGGGAGGGTAAGTTGCTTCCTCCCCGCCTCTCCCCACCCCTGCCTGTGTGGGGCCAAGGAGGGCCTTGGCGGGGCTTCCTCGCACTCCCGCCAGCCTTGCAGGTCCACCGCCGGGCCCCTGATGTCAGGGGGTGTGGCATATGCTAATGAGTTATGCTAATGAGTTCCCCTAGCTCTTTTTCTACGAAATGACCCCTGATCATCGATGTTTGTTTCTGCAACACTACACACACAAAGCTGCCTTATAGTGAACCAGACCATCAGTCCACCGGAGTCGGTATTGTCTACTCTGACTGGCACTGGTTCTCCAGGGTCTCAGGCAGAGGTCTTTCACGTTGCCTCCTATCCGATCCTTTTAACTGGAGATGCCGGGGATTGAGCCTGGGACCTTCTGCATGCAGAACAGAGGCTCTTGCATTTAGTCATAGCCCCTCCCCAAATCAAACCCCCCCCTCCAGACATACAAGTTCTGCCCGACCAGTATACTCTGGAGTGCTTAAGGATCTTATTTACCTTCCGTTGACAGAAAGTTGAGCAGTAATTGACTTTGTGACAGCCGGTGCATTCATTCATAGCGTCACGGCCACAGTTTACACAGGATTGCTGTCACAATGCAAAAAAAAAAAGAGTCAATGAGGGATGAAAGTCGATTCTTTCTTGGAAACCCATAGCAGCATTTACGATAAACCTGTTCTTTGTAAGATGGCTTTGTAAAAATCAACTGTTTCACACAGCGACTAAGCACTTTGAAAGATTAAGCAGACATACTAGTTTTCGTCTGTCTTCCTTTCAGAGCCAGTTTGGTGTAGTGGTTAAGTGTGCGGACTCTAAACTGGGAGAACCGGGTTTGATTCCCCACTCCTCCACTTGCACCTGCTGATGTGACCTTGGGTCAGTCACAAACTCTGGCACAGCTGTCCTTGAAAAAGAGCAGTTTGTGTCAGAGTTCTCTCAGCCCCACCCACCTCACAGGGTGTCTGTTGTGGGGAGGGGAAGGGAAAGGAGTTTGTAAGCCGCTCTGAGACTCCGAGTGAAGGGCGGGGTATAAATCCAATCTCTTCTCCTTCTTCTTCTTCTTCTTCAGACCCTTTCTGAAGAACCAAAAGCCATCCAGGGCTATTGCAGCAAATATGCTGGCCGGGGACTGCTTCTGACTTCGTAGTCCAGAAGACCGGACGTGATCAGAGATCAGAGATAGTTAAGCAACAGAGCAGCACACGTGCTCCAAGGGCTCAAATACACAGTCTGTCCTATGATTACATAATATAGAAACAACAACGTTAACTTTGTCCAAGTGGCCAGGGGGAAATGCAAATAATCGCTTAAGTAAATGTCACTCAAATAGAATACGGCACTTAACTAGCAGTTTTGATCATCAGTTTACACATAAAATTGTCGCAAAAGACAGAGGCTCATTCCTAAATAAATACTAGGACTCTTAGCTGTGTAAGCCGAGGACTGCATTAGACCCTTTACTTTTTCCCAGCCTCTTGGAAACACCACGATTATTTCTGTCCTGATAAGAAGGTGTGAGAATATTTCTGGAATATTGGGAAATAAAAAAGTGGAAAGAAATAAACGGGAGTTATATAAAATTATGGTTTTAGCCGGGATGGCTGTAATAGCATTGGGATGGAGGGATAGGCACAAATGGACAATGGAAAAATGGAATAATTATGTCTTTGAACGCGTACAATCAGATATATTTGCACAGATAATTACTGAAGAGACATGGGAGGAGAAATGTCAAAAGATTACGAATAAATGGGTGGGATATAAGGAATGGGTGGAAAGGGGGGAAGCCAATCCAAATATCCAAATACGAATGAAGAATCTGTGCACATGGTTAAAAATATGAAGATACTATAAGGAGGGAGGGGGGTGGAGGGGGATAAGATGATTGTACAATGATTTAATGTAAGATTATGTATATAAGCTTCAATAATAAATAATAATAATAAAAAAGGTGTGAGAATGGAGGGATGGGGGAGTCTCCGCATGAAGAACTGACCCTGAACTGAGAATAACTGAAGTTTTTCATTCAGGCAAAGAACAGCACCAGTCACATGAAACTGCCTTATACTGAATCAGACCACTGGTCCATCACAGTCAGTATTGTCTACTCAGACTAGCAGAGGTTCTCGAAGGTCTCAGGCTGAGGTCTTTCACATCACCTCTTGCCAGATCTTTTAACTGGAGATACCAGGGATTGAACCTGGGACCTTCAGCATGCCAAGCAGATGCTCTACCACTGAGCCACGGCCCCTCATATTTAGGCACCATTTCTATTATAGCAGGAGAAAGTGATATTTTGGGCACTGACCATTTGTTCTTCTGTTCATTAGAAGTATGTTTGGGTGGCTCATTCAAAACGAGAGCAAATGAAGATATAGAGAGTGCATTTCACAGCTCAATCTGTATGCCACTCGTACAATTATCCAGGTGTGATTAGCAAGTCAATGCAGTTGTATAAGGCCCGACACAGGAAGAGATTCTTGGCTGTGAATAAATTGCCATGCTGTGAGAGCATTAGCATAGGCCATCTTTCCTGCAGATGGATTTATTTGCTTTCAGGCACTACTGATTCACACTCTGATTAACACCTAATTCGTTCGCACCATCTGCCTGCAAATTATCTGTAAACCTGAAAGTACAAAGTGCCAGAGAAGTACATTAAAATTGCTTCAGTGGCCCAACATGGAAGCACAGTGCTAAGGCATCTACTGCTCATGTGAGTAATACATACCAGTATAGGTATTTTTTTTGGGGGGGGGGGTTCCCGAAAAAATTCGGGTTTGATATATCTGAATCCGAATTTTACCGAATTTTTTTCTTTTGCACACCCCTAATTGATACCTTGACCCTGCAGCTTACAGGAGGCTAGATATGGTCACAAATGGTAAGTAGTGTAATTGAATTTAGGTGAAATCCAAAAACACAAAGCCATGCAGCACCTTTTATTAAGACCAATCAAAATAATACACAAGAGTGTGCAAGCTTTCGAGTGCTCCAGAGCACTGTGGCAATCTTGTGAAGGGTTCTGGAGAACTTAAAAGCATTGTACAATACAAGAACTCGTGGGCACTCAATGAAATTGCTGAGCAGTCGGGTGAGAACAGATAAAAGGAAGTACTCCTTCACCCAAAGAGTGATTAACGCATGGAATTCACTGCCACAGGAGGAGGTGGCGGCTACAAGCATAGACGGCTTCAAGAGGGAATTAGATAAGCATATGGAGCAAAAATCCACCAGTGGCTATTAGCCACAAGGTATAGATAGGAACTCACAGGCTGGGGCAGGTGATGCTCTGTATTCTTGGTGCTTGGGGGGGCAACAGTGGGAGGGCTTCTAGTGTCCTGGCCCCACTTGTGGACCTCCTGAAAGCACCTGGTATTTTTGGCCACTGTGTGACAGAGTGTTGGACTAGATGGGCCATTGGCCTGATCCAACACTGGCTTCTCTTATGTTCTTATGTTCACTCTTCAAGTGGCATACTCCCTCTTCTTCCCTCCTTGCATCTGCAAATCCTTTATTATTAAGAACGCACTGCATCGCCACCAGGAAAGTGTGTGAAAATGCCACACAATATACCAAAATCCCAGCGCAAGATATTGAGAAAATGGCTGCACTCCATGTGCATACGCTGGGATTCACTGTTAGCTGTAGAAGGGCACAGCATACCGGCTATTTCATAGCTCTCAGCAGGGAAAATTTAGCTTGTGGTGCTCACTTGCTGGACCACAGCCATGATCAGGCCTTGGGAGCAAAGCATCATGATATTAAACGAAACTGAAAGAATGTTCTGAGGGCCATCACAGATAAATGGATCACAGAAACACCAACAGGATATATTATTGTATTGCTGGGAGCCAAGAGGAACCTGACAGCCGTCACCTCTTCACATGCCAGTAACAGAGACTGACAACTCAGATTCCCTCGGTTCAGACAGCAAAGAATGATTCAGAAAGCTTAATTACAGTTTTGCATGACATTCAAATTGACCAATGTTGGGATTCTGAGGTTCAAGATCGATGGTCGTTTTGCAAACACAAGAGTCACATCACTTAAAAGGAAAATATCTTTACTACAAAACAAAATAAAGCATGGGTAGGGTACTTTGGATAAAAGAAATAAAAGAAAAGGTTACATGCTTACAGTCACTTTCAGTACTACTTGCTAAGAGCGACATCTTTCTATCTTTCTGTCGGCTTCAAGAGAGCGCTTCCTGTCTCCTTCACACAAAGGCCACAAAACTTGTGGATACATTAATGCTAGATCAAAGCATTTCCACAAGCAAGTTGTTAGTTGACCAATACAAAGGTTACAGGTCACCTCATTAGGCTAAGCAACTCCCACACACTTTCCCGCCTTAGAATACATTATGTAACTGTAACAGCCTGTTTCCTATCAAACAACACTTAACTCTGTAATGACTGAAGTGTAAGCAACTTGAAACTCCAACAACCAACCATGGTTTATGAGCAACCAGCACACCAGAAAAAGAAACTAGAGTTTGGTCAGTTTCCAAAGCATGTTTTCTGCAAACTACAACAGTGTCTGAGCTGTTCTGTTTCTTAAAGTTGCCACACTACAGAAAAAGGACTGCCGAGCAGGTGAAAAGGACAGCAGATAAGCACCAATACACCATGATTTGCGTTTATAAACTAAGATAAGGTCATAATATGGTTTCACGTGAAGCCTAAATTGCTTATTTCAATTCAAACGCGGAAGCAGAAACGTGCCGGTCTTGATGCTTGTCCTTACCTTAATGATGATTTCTGTTTTCCCATCTACATCTTCTGTTTGTTGAAATAACTGGCTCTGATACTGCTAAAATTAAGAGAGATCAACATTTCAGCGGTATATAGCTATTATGCTACTTTTGGGAATATGGTTACAGGATACTTCGCTCCCAACAGAAATTGCTCCTAACATTCACAAAAAGTATATATTTTTTTTAAATTTTGACACAAGTGATACATTGCCAGACATACCAAAGAAGATAGTTTGGACAAAACATAGTTTCATTTCTTGATCTACTGGTGCAAGCAGGGCTATTTTGGGGCAGGAACGCACAGGAACGGAGTTCCGGCTGGCTCCTAAGTTGGCCACGCCCAGCAGGAACTCATTAGCATAATAGGCCACACCCAACAGCAGAAACTCATTAGGATTGGCTACATTAGGGGTGTGTGGCCTAACATACAAAGGAGCTCCTGCTACAAAAAGGCCCTGGGTTTGGACAACAAACAAGGTAAACAGAATAACAAGCAAAAGGTGGGTGTGGCTGGATAACCACACTTCTGGTAACATGAGGGTGCGGCCTAATGTGCTAATGAGCTGTGCTGTCAGGGGTGTGGCCCAATAGGCTAATGAGTTCCTGCTGTTGGGTGTGGCCTATTATGCTAATGAGTTCCTGCTGGGCTTTTTCTACAAAAAGAGCCCTGGCTGCAAGACAGTATTTGTTACCGGTGAGGATGACAAATGCATTGAATTATGCCAACATGGAAAAAATAGCATAAAGGTACCAGTATGGATAAGAAGAGCATAAGAAGAGTGTGCCTGCTTGCCATGAACCAGGGATGTTCTGACTATAAGATTACTGATTTGATTTATTGACTGTAAGAGGCTAATGTGATGCCAAGTATTGCTTTGTGACTTCAGTATTGGCAGCAACGACTGGGTGGGGGAATTCTTTAATCCAGCTCTCTGGAGTTTTCCAGCTTTGAGACAGGAACCGGAGATCAGAACTGGGATCTCACACTGCCACAGGAAGTGGTGGCGGCTACAAGCATGGACGGCTTCAAAAGGGAATTAGATAAGCATCTGGAGCAGAGGTCCCTCAGTGGCTATTAGCCACAAGGTATAGATAGGGGCTCTGGGGCAAGTGATGCTCTGTTTTCTTGGTGTTGGGGGGGGTCAACAGTGGGAGGGCTTCTAATGTCCTGGCCCCACTGGTGGACCTCCTGATGGCACTGGTATTTCTGGCCACTGTATGATACAGAGTGTTGGACTGGATGGGCCTTTGGCCTGATCCAACATTGGCATCTCTTATGTTCTTAGTTATGCACCTTCCTACTGAGCTTCCACCAACGGACCGTTGCCTGAACTCTCTTCAGAACCATAGATGTCTAGCCGAAGGAGAGCCGCAGGGGGCCTCCTTCAGATCCCAACCAGAGACCAGCATCAGGAAAGGGAGTTGCATCGAACTACTTTACAGAAGTCCTCGGCTCAGACCAGGGGAGATGATGTCCTCCAGGGGTCCATGCCCCTCTATGTCCTTCCTCCAAAGAGAAGACCCTTTTCTCATTTCTTACCCCTCTATCCCATGTGCCCCTACTCCAATTCGCCTCAGAACTGTCTGAGCCCAGAGGGGGATGCTGTCCTGGGGGGGGGGCTGGTATTAAGCCTGTTGGGGAAATCCAAATGATCTCTGGGAACACATGAGTTTCCCCAAGTGGGGGGGGGACCACTATTTTTTCATGTTGGGAGAATGGTGAGGGAGGGATGCTGAGGCCACTCATCCATGTGCATTGGTCCTCATCCTAATCAGGCACCACAGAGGCTGGAAACGAAAACTCACAACTCACGTAAGCCACGCCGGAGCAACAAACAAGGCTCTCCACCTGGGTGCTGGTAGGCTACTCCACCCCTATCAGGTCAGGGATTAAGGGTTATTAGAACCACTATATATGCAAACCGCCCAGAGACCCTCCGGGATTAGGGCGGTATAGCAAGTTGAAAGTATAAATAAATAAATAAGTAAATGTATGATTGTGTGATGCCTGAAACAAGGCAGGGATCCCAGACACGGCCTGTGCATTCTATAATTTGTGGTGAGGCTTTTAAATTCGGTGCGTTACCATCACATCACCATAAGAGGACTCAGAGCTCCACTCTGACTTGTACCGACGATGGGAGCGTCGGCTCTCAAAATCTTATATCCCCAAAAATCTTGTTGGACTCAAAGGGGCTACTGGACTTGAACCTACGGTTCTCCGTGTTCTTAAAGAGGAAATGGCCTTGCTTCCGTTCCTGGGTGTGCTCTGGCGAGTCCCGAAAGAGGAGCCTTCATTTCCTTGCATGTCGCCAAAGGCCTGCCCTGTGAACCAGGTCCTCCTCAACTCACACCTTCCCAGACCTTGAAAATCAAGGGGCAAGGTGCTTGCATTTGCACAGGGGTACAGTGACGATCAAATCAGTCAATCCTAAAAGAAATCAACCCTGACTGTTCCCTGGAAGGCCAGATAATGAAGCTGAAGCTCAAATACTTTGGCCACCCAATGGGAAGGGAGCACTCACTGGAGAAGACCCTGATGCTGGGAAAGACTGAAGGTCAAAGAAGACGGGGACGGCAAAGGATGAGATGGTTGGACAGTGTCATAGATGCAACGAACATGAAGTTGAGCCAACTTCAGAGGACGGCGGAAGACAGGAAGGCCTGGCGTGATCTGGTCCATGGGGTCACAAAGAGTCGGACTCAACTGTGCGACTGAACAACAACAACAACAGTGACGATGGCCCTGATCTGGATAGCCCAAGCCAGCCTGTTCTTGTCAGATCTCAGAAGATAAGCAGGATCAGTCCTGGTTAGCGCTTGGATGGGAGACTGCCAAGGAGGTCTAGGCAGGCAACGGCAAACCACCTCTGAATGTCTCTTGCCTTGGAAACCCTGCGCGGTGGCCATACCAGCGGCAGCTTGACTGCACTTTATACACACACACTATGACAACTGGCACTGCTGTTTGAGCAGTAGATCTTTGTCTTGGCTTGGCAGTGCACGGAGACGCATGTGTATGGCAATGCCTTGCAAAATTTTATTAAAAAAAAATTATTGTCCTTTCCCCTCTAATCTTAACCCAGCTCTTATTCATACAAAACCCCGTCTCTAATAAACCCTTCGGCACCGATAGTGAAAGTTCACAGTGCCGAGGACCGGTGTTCCCTCCAAGCTGAGTTAGTGCGAGCCGGCTCACAGTTTCTTAGCCTCCGGCTCACACATTTTTGTCTCAGCTCAGGAAGGAGGGGCTCCAGAGCAAACTGATTGAGGCAGCAGCCGAATCGCTCGCTCACCACTTCAATGCCAGCAGCTCACCAAGTAGAATTTTTGCTCACAAGACTCCACAGCTTAGAGGGAACATCGCTCGCAGCCAGTGTTCCCTCTAAGCTGAGCTAGTGCGAGCCAGCTCACAGGTTTTTAGCCTCCGGCTCACACATTTTTGTCTCAGCTCAGGAAGGAGGGCTCCAGAGCAAACTAATGTATGCAGCAGCCGATTCACTCGCTCACAACTTTAATGCCAGTAGCTCACAAAGTAGAGTTTTTGCTCACAAGCCTCCACAGCTTAGAGGGAGCATCGCCAAGGACCGTAAAGTGAGCAGTGGAACTTTATTAAGTCGCGCCAGATAAATTAAGGCAAATGTATAGTCACCAGAGATGCTAGCCAAAATTAGATTCAACACCAGGCCAGGGTGTTAAGCCTCCTGAGGAACAGTTTGAAAACAATCTAAGGCAAAGTAGATTTATTCCAAGAGTAGAACCTAACGCATAAGCAGATTAAGGGCTTAATTCCAGATCATCTTTATGACCTGACATCAAGGTTCTGAGGGCTGTGAATTTACAGGAACATAAACGGACTGTGGCACAGAATCAAATCCAGAAATCCTGTGAAGGCAGAGAGAGAAAAAAAGATAGCAACCTCTCACCCTCAAACAATACATTAGCTGTTCAGACGCAGAGAATCAGCCTCTATCAGCCTGTGCTCAAATTACAGGGCAGGGTCGTGGCCCTGGCTCCCCTGTACCTTATGACAGATCTCTTTGCTACTGTTTTGGAAGGCTACAGGAGGTACTATATGGCCCCCTCCCCATCTATTCAAAGCCGCTGCCACCGTTTCATAATCACTCTACTATGGTGGCTACATGTCGTGGTCTGCAGTTCTATACTGTGCACTCTCTCCATAGCACTCAAATGTTGATTCCCAGGTAGGAATTCCCAGGGGTCATTTCCTGCAGGAGCGCACAGGAGCGGAGCTCCGGCAGTAAAGAGCCCAGGGGGCGGGGGCACATGCAACAAGCCCCACCCCCTGCTCCCAGCAACCCTCAGAGCAAGAAGCAGCCAGGTAAGCTGCAGAGCCCTCTGCCCCCCCCCCCAGTCCAAAACAGTCCAGTGGCACCTTTAAGACCAAGTTTTATTCAGGTACAAGC
>NW_015167656.1:94544-108991 GCF_001447785.1 Gekko japonicus
GCGGTGGGTGTTGCCTTCTGACACACTTCCGGTGATGTCAGGGGGTGTGGCATATGCAAATACGTTATGCTAATGAGTTATGCTAATGAGCTCCTGCAACCTGTTTTTCTACGAAATGACCCCTGGGAATTCTTTTTAGCCAAGTAGCTCTTCTGACAGCCCCCCCCCCCCCGCCCACAAAATATTGGTTTGACTAGATACTTCCCTCTCCCCCGTCCATCAGAGTCCCTAGAGGAGACACAGCAGGAGATTTCACTGACCAAGGGGAGGATTCTTAATGAAAGAAATGAGACGCACGGACATCCTGTGCCATCCAGCCTGTGCCTCAGTCGGTGCCTTTTCCCTGGAGAAGTTTCTGTTGCGTGAGCCCACATTCCTGCAATCATTTTTGAGTGAGCTCAGATCTCTGGACTTGATGTCTTGCAAGCACCATGAGAACAAAAGGAGAAGAGGATCTTTTGTTGTTGTTCAGTCGCACAGTCGAGTTCGACTCTTCGCGACCCCATGGATAAGATCTTGCCAGGCCCTCCTGTCTTCCGCCGTCCTCTGAAGTTGGCTCAATTTCATGTTCGTTGCATCGATCTTCTTGTTAGCTTAGCCTTCCCTCTCCTTAGTTACGGTTGCACATTCCAATAAAAAACAGGCTCTGTCACCTAAAACGCACCACGGATGGGAGTGGTATCGGGGGAGTGTGTTTGCCACATAAAATGATCTTTAACCCATCGTCTTGTTAGCTTAGCCTTCCCTCTCCATAGTTACGGTTGCACATTCCAATAAAAACCAGGCTCTGTCACCTAAAACGCACCACGGAATTCCTCTTTCATAACACTTGCACTGATCAATAAAATGGAGGCGGCCTTCCTTTAAGATGTAACCCTGCCATTTCTGACTGCTTGCTGGGTCCAAATGCCGAAAGGGGGGTCCTGTATCTTCATCAGTTTCACTGAAGGGAGAGTTTTTCCGAGCGCGGGAAAAAGTTTTTTAAGGCACATGGAAGGTACAGGAGCTGCGGTGGCTCAAGTGGTTAAGACGCTGAACTGCAGGCTGTGGAAGGTCAGTAGTTCAGCAGTTCGAGACCCGGGTGCCGCATGATGGAGTGAGCTCCCATCTCTAGTTCCAGCTCCTGCCAACCTAGCAGTTCGAAAGCAAGAAATTGCAAGTAGATAAATAGGGACCACTTCGGTGGGAAGGTAACAGCATTCCGTGCACCTTGGTGTTTAGTCATGCCAGCCACATGACCACAGAAAAGTCTTTGGACAGCGCTGGCTCTTCGGCTTTGAAACGGAGATGAGCACCGCAACCCTAGAGTCGGATTCGACTGGCTTTCGAGCAAGGGAACCTTTACCTTTTTTTAAGGTACAGGAACTCACTCTGCCATGTAGCCCTATCCCAGGGGAGCTTTAGATCATTAGGAGAACGATCTTTAGCAGCGGTCTTCTCTCACCTTCGCAAACCTTCTGTTTTCAGTGACAGTTAAACACTGACATTTGCACTGATGACACGAAAACCATGGACTTGTACCAACTACGTCGCTCGTCCACGTGGACGGAATATTATTGTTAACATCCAAAATACATATTGTGAAGCTCACGGCACAGGTATGGGCCTTGAGCTGCTTCAGTTCCCCAGAAGAACTCGACGGAATGCAATGATGACTGCTTGAATCACGTATAGTAAGAGAGATGTTTCTGCAGAGTGGAGCCTCAAGAATACAGTGTCCCCTGAGGTATGTGTCTTTCAAAGTTTATGGATACCTCAGTTACCCTCATATTGTCGCTTAGGCATCTGCACTGTCGTTATGTTCCAAAACAGATCTTAAATGGGATGAACAGATGCAATTGTAGATGGGACTGCAGCCTGCACAATTTATTTTCCTTGTTCTGCAAGATCTATAGATGCCACCTGTCTCGCGTGAACAGAACGATAAGGAAAGGAAGAACCTGTGTAACTTCTTAAAACAGGAGATGATTATGATCCCACTGAAACTAATTTTACAGAAGCTCTTCGGTTCCTGTCTATGCAAATGTTATCCTCATTGAAGGTTTTGATTAGAGCAGTAAAGATACAAAAGTTAAAGCCCAGGTGAAATTACATTTCAAACGGTTTTCCATTTCAAATACTTCAAATTTTTTTAAAGTCCAAAAACGTTTGTTTTGTAAGTCTCATGCTCAAGAGGATTCCAAATTGCAGATTCAGCAAAACGCAAGTAGATTTCTGCTTGGACTACTGGGCTTCCCTGCTTTCTTTTGCACACAACCCTCCCACCAAAAAAAGTTGCTCCTGTCAAGAGACTCTCCAGAAAACCATAAAGAGTAACTTTTTTAACCACTCCCAAATCCCGGGAGTTCTTTCTCGTTTCCAGCATTGAGCATATGTCATTCTAGCAGTCGTAATCATATACCACATTAAAGTCCGTTTTGCAGTGTTGGCTTCTTCCATTTTAAGTCCCAGAAGTAGCATTTCAGGCTCCTTCTTAATTTTACATTTCATAATTTTCTCCATCTCTATATGGACCTCAGTCCAAAAGTTTTTTGCTTTGTCACAAGTCCACCACATATGGTAGAAAGAACCCTCTATTCTTTTACATTTCCAACATTTGTTTGATAGTCGATAAGATGATGTATAGTTTGACTTATTGATATATCCTAATAAAATTGTTTAAAAAAAAAGAGAGAGAGAGACTCTCCAGAAAAAGCATGGGATGTTGGCAGGAGGAACTGCAGGTGGAGGAAGGGAAACAGAGAAAAACTGGCCACTTGCTTCCTGCCCCCATGCCAAGAGCGCTCCATTCGTGCAAGAAGCCCTTTCCAGGAAAGCCCTGAACACTACTGGGGAAACAGATTTCAGGACAGGGAAGGTGTTCTTCTATTCATGTGATTTCTAAATGCAGGAATGTTAACATTCATAACTTAAATTTGCCTGCTTAGAAAAACTAACCATTTGTGGAAATGTTAAAAAGCTCCTTATCCTGAAGACAGTTTATCTCTGTGGAAAACACAAAGATGACTTCACAGGCCTTAGCCACAGGGGTCGTTTCCTGCAGGAGCGCACAGGAGCAGAGCTCCGGCAGTAAAGAGCACAGGGGGCGGGCACATGCAACAAGCCACACCCCCTGCTCCCAGCAGCCCTCAGTCAGAGCAAGCAGCAGCCAGGTAAGCTGCAGAGCCCCCACCCCTGGTCCAAAACAGTCCAGTGGCACCTTTAAGACCAGGTTTTATTCAGGCACAAGCCCTCCCTCCTCTGCGAGGACAGATCTGCACGTTTCCCCCCCACCCCCAATAGCTAGCAATCCAAAACAGTCCAGTGGAGCCTGAGTGGTGGGTGTTGCCTTCTGACACCCTTCCGGTGATGTCAGGGGGTGCGGCCTATGCAAATAAGTCATGCGAATGAGTTATGCTAATGAGCTCCTGCACCTCTTTTTCTACGAAATGACCCCTGCTTAGCCATATCTGATCACAGGGCGTTCAACGAATCGACACATTTCCAGGCAATGATCGTTCATCCGGAGGCATGGCTGGGGATCAGTATGAAGGCGGCTAATGCGCACGGCCTCTCAACTGTCCTTCTTCCTCCCGTAAACACAGCATTAAGAACATGAGCCTGCCTAGACAGGAAACGTGTATGTATTCATTCCTCAACCAGGGGCAGGGGCCTTCTCGGTCCTGGCCCCGGCCGGGTGGAACTCTCGGCCAAATGACACATCGGGGCCCTGCGGCGGGATCTGACGCCATTCCTCAGGGCCTGTAAGGCAGAGATGTTCTGCCAGGCTTTGGGTCGAGGGCAGCAACAGTTTTTTCCTTGGTTGGCAAAACCCCCCCCCTGCAAATTGCTGTTATGAGTTCCCTCTCCCCCTGCCCAGAAACTGGCCCACTAGCCCCGAGTTGGGGTAGGAATTTCCAGGACGCCATCATCGTGGACTCTGTCGGGGGTTTTAGAATTTTATTCTGTTAGAATTTCAAGGTTTATATGTTTTTATGGCATTCTGCCCTCGTGTACATTGCCCAGAGCCCAGCGTAAGCTGGGATAGGGCGATTAACAAATTTAATAAATGATGATGATGATGATTCCCAGGGCTTTTTTTGGTAGAAAAAGCCCAGCAGGAACTCATTAGCATAATAGGCCACACCCAACAGCAGAAACGCATTAGCATAATAGGCCACACCCAACAGCGGAAACACATTAGCATCATAGGCCACACCCAACAGCAGAAACTCATTAGCATATTAGGCCACACCCCATGCCTTCCCATGACTTACCCGGGCGCCCCGTGGTTGCAGGGAGCCCGGACAAGCCCCCCCTTGAAGGGAAGGCAGTTTAAACTGCCTTCCCTTGGGTTGCCCGGGTGCCCTGCGGCTGCAGGGACCACGGGCAAGCTGGCCCTTGGACAGGCTGGGGATGGCATGGGGAGGCATTTAAATGCCTCCCCGATCCTTCCAGGGGGGCCCCGGCCCGCCCGCCTCGGAATTGCCGTGTGTGTGTGGGGTCTGTTCTCCAGGCCTTCCCTCTGTAGCCATGCATGCAGAGATTTTGGCTGTAGTGGCTGTGGCCAACTCTGAAGCCAGCCAGCACTCCGTTCCTGTGCGTTCCCACCCAAAAATAGCCCTGAATTCCCTCGGTTTTACCCCAGATGTTTGGGAGAAGAGTGCTCAGCCAGCCCTGCCAGGTGGGAGGAACAGGGTTACTCTTAGGATCCTTTCCATCCAGCTGTGCAAGCCATCATCTTGCTCTTGATGCTGCCACCAAGGCTGGATGCCATTTGTCACCAGAGTGTGCAGAAGAATCCCCCTCCTGAAGCAGAATCTGGCTCAGCTGTAGGAACACCCCGCCCCATCACTACCTCCAGGGGTCATTTCCTGCAGAAGCGCACAGGAGCAGAGCTCTGGAATAAAGAGCCCAGGGGGTGGGCACATGCAACAAACCCCGCTCCCTGCTCCCAGCAGCCCTCAGTCAGAGCAAGAAGCAGCCAGGTAAGTTGCAGAGCCCCCCCTGGTCCAAAACAGTCCAGTGGCACCTTTAAGACCAAGTTTTATTCAGGTACAAGCTCTCCCTCCTCTGCGAGGACAGATCTGCACGACCCCCCGCCCCCCAATAGCTAGCAATCCAAAACAATCCAGTGGAGTCTGAGCGGTGGGTGTTGCCTTCTGACACACTTCCGGTGAAGTCAGGGGGGGGTGGCATATGCAAATAAGTTATGCTAATGGGTTATGCTAATGAGCTCCTGCACCACTTTTTCTACGAAATGACCCCTGACTACACTTCAGCAGAAAAAAGCGCGGGGGGGGGGGGGGAATGCTAGGCTTCCAGAGAAATCTAGAAATATAAACCACGTACCCATCTAACAAAAGTTCAAAATATACAGAGGCAGTTGTCAAACTGAATAATCACACAAGCAGCTGTGTTTCTCTTATTTAAGAGGAAGGGATACTGACTCGGCCTGTGTTTTATTAAAACACCTAACTCTGGAAAGTAATTACATTTGGTTACACAGCATATCTTCAGGCACAAGCAGGAGAATAAGGTAGCAGGAAGCAGCTTGTGGAATAAGAATGGTCGGTGGGCCGTGGGTGGAAAACTAATCCTCTCAGAGCCGCCATAGGATACAGCACTAGAACAAACAAATATACCATGCTATACCTTCATTCCCTGACTGGAGAAATATACCTAGAGTATGCCGTCCCACTGTATTTACTTCACTGCCTAGAAGCAAAACAGGGAAAAAAGATTTGCATCCAAAGGCTATGGAAACGTCACTGACAACAGATGGCCTCAACCTCTCCTACACGAAGTGCTTGACTGCTCACATTCTATTTCAGCCAGTTGTCAGACAACAGATGTAAATTATCTACCTCATTACGTGGAACAGGAAAGAGCATGTCACAGTATGAATTTGACAGGTTTCAATATAGGGGGAAAAAATGAAGTCTATCGCACAGAAAAGAGCACAAAAGTCCCTCACAGCAACCAATTTAATGCCTCTCCTTAGGAAACCAGCTTCCTTTATTTTTGCTGATGGCAACATCATCCACGCAGCAATATCTTTCTTGTATAGTAATTCTGGAGACTTGAGTCACTTGCTTTTTCTGTCCTGCACTGCTAATTCAAAATATATGCCCCGCTCTTTCAGGTTGCTACTTTGACTTCGGTTAGCACATTAGGCATTACACAAATACAGTCTCAATATTTCCCTTTAAGGTGCAGTGACCGATAACATTTTACCTTTGCTCCAGACCTACAGGTCAGCGCTATACTGATCTAAGGTTAACAATCCTGCGTTATGTTGCTCTGAAGTACATGGCTTATTTTAATGGTTTTTTTGTTGTTTTTTTGGAATGTGTAGAAATTATGGATTTCCTTGTTTAGGTGTGGAGTTGAATGGGCTTATCCATGTCTTCTTCTGCTTATCTGACAACTGTTCCAGGTGGGTAGCCGTGTTGGTCTGCAATACAAGAGCAAGATTCGAATCCCACAGCACTTTAAAGACCAACCGGATCACCGGGGTAGAAGCTTTGGAAAGCCAAAGCTCTCTTCATCAGATACTGACCGCTGAATTACGGATACATTTAAGTGAAAAGGATAAGCAAGTGAAGTACTGCTGAACGGTCCCCTGCTGGCTATCTAACCTAACAGCATCACTGAGCACTTTAATTGCTATATATGATTGTTTTATCTTGTTTTTACATGTTTTATATATTCTGGCACATGGTGCCCTTAATTGTAAGCCGCCGTGGGTCCGTTCGCGGGGAGGTAGGGTTGCCAAGTGAATTTCACTCACTGGCAGGGGAGCCTCGCCGCGCACCGGGAGCCGTCCCTCGTCGCGCGCGCGCCGCCAGCACATCACCAGAAGTGACGCGCGACGTCAATCACGTTGAGGGCGTGGCCACGATCGTCGGAGGGAAAACCATAGAGTTTTCCCTCTGACGATCAGGGGAAATCGGGCCTCCAAAGCGGGGGTTTACCCGCCACCTGCCCCCACTTGGCAGCCCTACGGGGAGGGCGGGATAGAAATTTAATAATAATAATTAAAAAATAATAATAAATCTTGGTGCTCTTTCTACCCCCCTGGGCTACTCCCCTCCCGTCCCATTTCTCTCTCTGCCGCTTTCCGTTTTTGAAAGCCTATATGATGGAGACAGTTAAGTTGAGCAAAACGATTGCCCTAATTTGTTCTGAACGTAAGACAAGAGTCTGGGATGCTATGGTGGGCCCAAACGGAGATTAGCCTTGGCACACAGCAAGGACACCCAGCTCTTACAATCGCTCGGTGAAAAAGCTTTGTGCCGTTTCTAACTACCCGGAAAAGGGCTAGAATTCACTGCATTGCCCTTCGTTTCATCAACGGCAGAGATGAATAACACCAGGGCTATTTTTGGGCAGGAACGCACAGGAATGGAGTTCCGGCTGGCTCCCGAGTTGGCCACGCCCAGCAGGAACTCATTAGCATAATAGGCCACACCCAACGGCAGAAACTCATTAAGATTGGCTACATTAGGGGTGTGTGGCCTAACATGCAAAGGAGTTCCTGCTACAAAGAAAGGCCCTGGGTTTTGACAACAAACAAGGTAAACAGAATAACAAGCAAAAGGTGGGTGTGGCTGGATGACCACATTTCTGGTAACATGGAGGTGTGGCCTAATATGCTAATATGTTTCTGCTGTTGGGTGTGGCCTATTATGCTAATGAGTTCCTGCTGGGCTTTTTCTACAAAAAATACCCTGAATAACATTGAAATACAGACGTTTTCTGCAATACGAGTGACGTTACAAAGCTGCACAGCGGCCAAACCTCCACTCTCCCGTGAAAGAAACCAGTTGTGCGGGGGTCACTTCTTGAACAGCTGGCTGTGGAGGAACTTTTGACCCAGAAGGGTTTCATTTCTTGTGTTGCGGTTACCTCTTTCCTCTCCGCGTCGGCTTGAATTTTTGCTTGGGTGACGGCGGCTTCTCTGTACGAGGAGGTGGCCTGCTTCGCTTGTTCAATGAGATTCTTCAGCTGCTGAGCCGTGCTGAGCAGCGAATTGACCATCTCCTCAAGGTACACCCAACTTCGTTGCTCTGTCATTTCTAGTCCGTTCACCACGGAAGAAGATATGGTCTTGGTGGGGGTGCTGGGTGGCACAGCCAAGGCGGGAAGCGAGGTCAATACTAGAGATTTAGAGAGCAAAACAAACCCATGGAATTAAAGATTTCAACCCAAGGTCAAGCTGAATTACAACAGGCTGTATTAACTTCAGACGCTGAGTCTATCCAGTAGGGCTGGTTCACTGCTCAAGTGACGCGGCTGCGAGGGGCGCCTAAGCAGGGGCGGGGGCCGCAACGTGGCAGAAGACAGTGGGTGTGTCTTACACCTACCATTGTCTCCTGCGCCGGTAGAGCTGCTGCCTTGGTGGGCTGCAAAATCCTTTCCTTCGCAGCCTGCCTTGGATCCTGCCAAGGGCAGGTGCATACCTCAACCATTTCGCTGCTACCTTGGATCCAGGGGCGGATTCACCATGAAGCAGACTAAGCAGGTGCTTAGGGCACCAGGGCCAAAGGGGGCACCACACAGTTGGGAAAAGGGTGAAAAGAACTTTATGTAGCCCAAGCTTGGCTTAGTATGTACAGTATATTGTGTTATCCTATGAATACATTTTTTTATCAAACTTTTTATTTTTGGATATAACAACATATTAAACATTACATCTTTTCTTTTAACAAATATCCTTTTCTCTTTTCTCCTCTCCCCCCCTCTCAGTGGCTTCCCGTAATGCTCCCCCTCTCCTTTCCATTTTATTGTCCCCTTATCATTATACATTGTCTCTTTCACATTTTCAGGTAATCATTTCAGATAACATTTTCTCACTTTCAAACCTTATCTATTACCATTCCCGCTCTTAATAACTATCAAAGCAAAGTAAACTATTTTTAACATCCCAATTTTTCTCAATATACTCTTTAAAGTCTGTCCATTCTTCAATCCTATGAATACATTTTTGTATTGCTGCAACCTACATCGTATATCTGGCCAGACAGGTCGACAACTAAAATGGACTGGGGGTCAGTGTGGAAAGGAGGGGGGGGCACCAAGATTGGTCAGTGCTTAGGGCACCGGTGAGCCTTCATCCGCCCCTGTTTGGATCCATTTAAAGCAGACTGCAGAGGAGGGTATTACTTCTGCGGCCTCCTAGGATCATGCCAGCTGGGCACGATGGGAGGTGGGCATTGGGGCTGATAACTAGCTTGAGCCATCCCCTGTTTTGATAATGCTTCGTGGATGGCTCTACGAGAGTCATACTAGGGACGGAAATTAATCTCCCTGGAAGCGAATGGTTCTTTAGATTAAATAGCATGAGTACACGACAGTTGTGACTCATACTCGTGTCTACTAACTGATTAGGGTGGCAATTGCCACGACAGGCTGAAGCTTCCCGTCTTGGGAAGCTACCATGGCAGATACCTCTACACTGCTTCCCAGAATAGGGGAGCGTTCTGCCATGTCCAACCCCCCCCCCACTGCAGTGGATCGCTTCCTCTTCCTAGGTAAGTGAGAAAGGACAGTCTGGAATAGCTTGAAGCAGTCCATATTACAGGCACAGAGGAAGCCTAATGGTATCATCAGAAACCACGGTGAAGTTCCTCTTTGATTACACACCCTGCTCCTCAGCAGTGTGTTTATGCAGAGGACCTGCTCAATCTCTCGCTGGAGCCATCGGTTCTTCACAAGAGAGGCCCAGTAGCAGAAGGGAGAACTCAGGGACACAACAAGTCCATGATTCTCCTTTGCAGGGGGGGGGGGAACGTAGGGGGGAGAGAAGTACAACAGGAATGTGTGAAGGCTACTGAAACAGTCATATTTCTTAATGCTTTAAAAGAAAGCTTGCATGGGTCCATTGAAGCATCATACCTGCAAAGAGAAGAGAACTGGCTACAGGAACCAGCCCCGTAACAGGGTAGTTGCCTGCTGGCGGCTATATTTTCCTACAGAAGGAGTCTTTGCAAAGACTTTCTCCTTAAATTATTACATTTTCACCCATGTGACTTACCGCCAATTGTGTTTTGCTTCCCTACTTTATTTTCAGATGATGACTTGGATATAGCCTTCTGTCTCAATCATCTGCCATGTATTAGATTTGCAATTTATAGTATGGCTACATTGCGTGGGTAAACATATAACCCTAAGAGTTTTCATTGAGTTAGTAAAGAAGTTTTCATTGAGTTAGCCAAGAAGGCCAGGCTCGCCGTGACGAGGGCCAGGGCTTTCTTGGTGGCGGCTACTTAGTGGTGGAACGAGCTACCGGAGGAGATCAGGGCCCTGCGGGATCTATTGCAGTTCCCAACAAATATCCTCGATGCTACCATAGTGCTACTTGAAAGGTACGTAATATTTCACAATGATAAAGCCAGTGGATTGCGCAAGGTCAGTGAAATAAGGTTTACAAGAAGGTCATGATCCTAAGAGAATCTCACCAATACAGGTGACTCACAAAGAAAGCATGGCATGTTCACTCTTTTAGGGAGAACATGGGTGGGGAAAAGTATTTTTAAAAAATCCAAAGTTATCTGGTCCTCGAGAGCTGGGAAGAGAAAGGCCTCAGTTTTGCCATCTGGCTCACTCCACTGAGTGACTCGGGACGGCGTTGAGCTGGAACTCAGCCACTGTAGTCATCTTAATATGCCATCTGAATAGGCAAGTAATGAACTGTACAACTAATAGCACGTTATGGTTCTTATGTTTTTATCTGTATTGTATTGTTGTCTATTGTTTCATTGGTTTTACCGGCAATTGGTGCCATCGCTGTAAGCCGCCCTGAGCTCACCTGTGGGGCGGGCGGGGTATACATTTAATAAATAATAAATTAATAATAATAAACAAAACAGATGTTTGCCCAGTTGTGTTCACGGGATTAGCAGTATTTAATGTGAATTGGAAAACTATGCTTTTCCTCGACAAGGATGTATTCGCAGAAGGGAGCGTTTTCCAGCTATTCGTTTTTCTACACGGTAAGGAACAAAGCTTGACATTTTCATCCTGCCTTTTTGTCATCCAAATATAGCGACTCACGGCAGCGAACATAAAAGAATGACATCCAATTACCACAAATATGACAATCCAAAAATGCATTCATAAAATATTGAACTAGTTACCCATAATCTACATACAATTAAAAGCATGGGTAAATAGGACAGGCTTTACTAGGTATCAGGCAAATGTAGGTATCAGCCAGTTTGGTGTTGTGTTTAGGAGCGTGGACTCTAATCTGGGGAAACTGGATTTGATTCCCCACTCCTCCACATGCAGCCGCTGATGTGACTTTGGGTCAGTTACAAGTTCTGTAAGAGCTGTTCTCTCAGGAGCAGTTCTCAAAAGAGCTCTCTCAGTCCCACCTACCACACATGCAGAGTTCCCTTTAAGCGGAGTTAGTGTGAGCTAGCTCACAGTTTTTTAGCCTCCGGCTCACAGATTTTTGCCTTCGCTCGGGAAGCAGGGCTCCAGAGCAAAATAATTTATGCAGCAGCTGAATCGCTTGCTCACAGCTTCAATGCCAGTAGCTTACAATGTAGAATTTTTGCTCACAAGACTCCACAGCATAGATGGAACATTGCTCACAGGGTGTCTGTTGTGGGGAGGGGAAAGGAAAGGAGTTTGTAAGCCACTCTGAGACTCCTTCAGGTAGTGAAGGGTGGGGTATAAAATCAATCTCTTCTCTCTCTTCTTCTCTGGAGAAGGCGTTTCATAATGGGTAACCACCATGGAAAAGACCTTCTCTCTGGCAATGACTCACTGAACTTCTAAAGGCAGGGAACTCAGGAAAGGGCCTCTGAAACAGACCTTAACTAACAGGCGTAGGTTCATATCAGAGCTAACCGTCCCTTAATAACAGTGTGTTAATCATCTGACCATTGTTTTCAAATACTGATTCAGGATTTCAGCTGACTGGACTGGACCGGTTAACATAACACAGAGCTAAGCGTCATCCTTATATTGATGAGGTCCAACTTAACAATAACAGTGATAGACAGGGGTCATTTCCTGCAGGAGCACACAGGAGCGGAGCTCCGGCAGTAAAGAGCCCAGGGGGCGGGCACATGCAACACCCCACCCCCTGCTCCCAGCAGCCCTCAGTCAGAGGAAGAAGCAGCCAAATAAGTTGCAGAGGCCCCCCCCTGGCCCACCAGGTACAAGCTCTCCCTCATATGCGAGGACAGATCTGTGCCGTCCCCCCTCCCAATAGCTAGAAATCCAAACAAGTCCAGTGGAGCCTGAGCGGTGGGTGTTGCCTTCTGACACACTTCCAATGATGCCAGGGGGTGTGGCATATGCAAATAAGTTATGCTAATGAGTTACGCTAATGAGCTCCTGCACCTCTTTTTCTACAAAATGACCCCTGGTGATAGACCTGGCCCTTTTTTAACGTGATATAAGCAGCTACCACAGGCCAGAGGTGACATTGTTTTATTTATTTATTTTTAGACATTGCTACCATTTCCCTCCCCAGTGAGGACCCCAATTATCAACAAGCATTCTTTGGGAGCACTCCGTTAAGGAAGTGTACACAGCACAAACCCGTAATTCTAGCTGGGTACTCAAGGAGCTACAGCGGTATTTTATAACCCCACTCAGTCAAAAGCTGCTGAAAGATTTCCAGATAAAGACAAGGCTCAGGAACACTGAAGCTACCTCAGTGCAGAAAAGGGCAACGAGAATGATCAAAGGGTTGGAAAACTTTCCCTATGAAGAAAGGTTGACGCGCTTGGGGCTCTTTAGCCTGGAGAAACGACGGCTGAGGGGGGACATGATCGAGGTTTATAAGATTATGCATTGGATAGAGGTACTTGTCTCCCTTTCTTACAATAAAAGAACTCGTGGGCACTCCATGAAATTGCTGAGTGGTCAGGGTAGAATGGATAAAAGGAAGTCCTTCTTCACCCAAAGAGTGATTAACACATGGGATTCACTGCCACAGGAGGCGGTGGCGACTACAAGCATGGACGGCTTCAAGAGGGAATTAGATAAGCATATGGAGCAGAGGTCCATCGGTGGCTATTAGCCACAAGGCATAGTTAGGGACTTTGGGGCAAGGGATGCTCTGTATTCTTGGTGCTTGGGGGGGTCAACAGTGGGAGGGCTTCTAATGTCCTGGCCCCACTGGTGGATTTCCTGATGGCACATGGTATTTTTGGCCACTGTGTGACAAGAATGTTGGACTGGATGGGCCATTGGCCTGATCCAACATTGGCTTCTCTTATGTTCTTATGTTCATAAGCAGAATGGAAGCAACATTGAACAAGGTTAAGAAAGGATGTGCCTGTCAGTTGAGTGCCTCTGGCATTGTTCCACCACAATATAGTCCCCCAAAACGGAGGGCTGATAACTGGCCTGTGGTTAGTGAGGTCATCACATGGCTCCAGTATTGCCCTTTTCAAAGGCATCAGGAACCTCCCCTCCCTCAAATAAGCACTGATAATCTCCCTCAACAATGGCCCCAACTCTGTCTAACTAATCTTTTAAACCCAGGAAGGTCAGAGATCTAAACAAAATGCAATGGCTTTCCCAACCCAAAATAACATGTTGACAAGCTTTGAGGAAAACACACAGTGAATTATTCAAATATGATATATACCTTGATCTGGACTTTGCCCCATGTGTCACATCCAAGTTGGATCAAATCTGAGTGACGTGATCAGGGGGGGGAAATCAAGCAAAATTGTCACACCTTATCATCATTCCCTGTTTGGCTCAATAACCAATGTGATGTAGTGGCTAAAATGTTTGGTTAGATTCTGAAAGACCCAGGTTCAAATCCCTTCTCTGACATGAAGACGCTTGTCGGGTGACCTTGGCCATTCACTCTCAGCCTACCTTCCTCGTAGTGCTGTTTTGAGGACAAAATGGAGGAGGGATAACCACATATGTCATCCTAGGCTTCTTGAGGGAAAGGTGGGATAAGAATGTTCTTGTTGTTGTTGTTCAGTCGCACAGTTGAGTCCGACTCTGCAACCCCATGGACCAGATCACGCCAGGCCTTCCTGTCTTCCGCCGTCCTCTGAAGTTGGCTCATGACTAAACGCCGAGGCGCACAGAACGTAAGAATAAATCATTAGCTACACAAAAGAGCTCCTCTGGATGGGATTCTGATGAGATGATAGTGACATAAAAGAAAAGCCCCTTTACAATCATAATCACCATAAAATGGTTCTTTGGCTTACTTTGTCAGACTCATTGAAAAATTTCACTTGGTGCGCCTGCCCCAGATACATCCTAACACATGTTTTGCTCACGTCTCATCAGTAATCCCTGGAGCTAAGTCTCAACAGAGGCGCAACTGAATGAATAACTCCACAAATGTTGAGAGAGAATCAACAAAATTGCCCCTCACATTCAGTGGAACGATTCCGGAAGAATTCCAGAAGAAGAATTCAAGAAGAAGAAGAAGAAGAGGAGGAGGAGGAGGAGGAGGAGGAGGAGGAGGA
>NW_015167656.1:110263-117764 GCF_001447785.1 Gekko japonicus
GAGGAGGAGGAGGAGGAGATTGGATTTATACCCCGCCCTTCACTTGGAGTCTCAGAGTGGCTTACAAACTCCTTTCCCTCCCCCTCCCCACAACAGACAAGAGAACTCTTGACAGAAACTGCTCTTTTTCAAGGACAGCTGTGCCAGAGCTTGTGACTGACCCAAGGTCACATCAGCAGGTGCAAGTGGAGGAGTGGGGAATCAAACCCGGTTCTCCCAGATTAGAGTCCGCGCACTTAACCACCACACCAGACTGGCTCTCCATATGCTGGAGATCCATGGAATCCATGGAATGGAAGGTAGAGTTCAAACTTATAGACAGAGGCTGAACAGCAAACTAACATATAACATGATGAAGATGCTTTAACATATGCAAATGAGTTAGCATATGTAATGAGATAAGAAATAAGAGATAAGATTGGCTTCTTATCTCATGACATATGCTAACTCATTCAGTCCTCACATATGTATTCTCGTACAGAGGGACTATACATTCTCTGTATTTTAGTGAATTTCTTTTTCAGAATAGTATATTAGAATACTAAATGTAATATAAGGAATATTGGAATGTTTGGCTGACATACACTGCTCCCACCTCAGAAAAGAAAGTAAAAATGCTGTTGACTTCCATGCTCTAGGAGTGAATGGAGAGTCTCAGACTTGTGTTGACATATTTATTGCTTTACAGCTGTTGACCTTATAACCTTAACTTGCTATTTAATTCTGTTTTCGCATATCCTAAAGCATCTTCATCATGTTACATGTTAATTTGCTGTTGAAGAGAAGAAGAGATTGGATTTATACCCCGCCCTTCACTACACAAGGGAGTCTCAGAGCGGCTTACAAACCCCTTTCCCTTCCCCTCCCCACAACAGATACCCTGTGAGGTCGGTGGGGCTGAGAGAGCTCTGACAGAAACTGCTCTTTTTCAAGGACAGTTCTTATCAGAACTATGGCTTGCCCAAAGTCATCCAGCCAGGTGCAAGTGGAGGAGTTGGGAATCAAACCCGGTTCTCCCAGATTAGAGTCCGTGCACCTAACCACTACACCAAACTATTCAGCCCGTCTATAAGTTTGAACCTGACCTCCCATTCCATTGTATTTGAAAAAGTGTGCACGGACACAAAAGCTCATACCTTGAATAAACCATTGTTGGTCTTAAAGGTGCCCCACTGGACTCTAAATTTGTTCTACTGCTTCAGGCCAACACGGCTGACTACCTGGATTTAACACAGAAAGCAAGCATAGTTTTCTTTGACTCAGAAATCAAAACCTACCTAGAGTGTAGGCTTTAGATGGTGGTGCTAGGGGATTGCCTTTGGAGTCCTGCAAGGCTCCATATCTGCAAGGCCATGTTTCTCAAGATCTGTAGAATACGGCTGTTCCAGTTTTGGCAATTCACGGGTCAGACGTGTCCCACTAAGCTCTAATGTGGACGCTCCAAGGGATGGCGGACAGGAGGGGACTTGGATGATTCCAAGCCCCCTCCCCCCTGGAGCTCTCGCAGGGAGCTCTCTGCCTGGGGTGCAGAGGGGTGCCTCTTCCAAGGCGACAGCCAAGGAATTGAGGCACTTCTTTACTCTGAGAGGTCATGCTGCCACGAGGCCAAAATGGTGCACAGAGGCGCACACCAGACGATGCAGGCAAGTGATCCAGCTTGAAGAAGTGACTAAGCGACTGAATTAACTGTGAGTTAAGCAAATCCCCCTAAGGTACTTGAGCCAGCAAACAGAGAAACAGCTTTAAAGCATCAAATTGATGTAGAGGGAGGGGTGGAGATGGGATTCCCCCCCTCATGAAAAGCAGCAGTACTTGAGTGACAGTTTGAAAGCAAAAGTGATGGTGGCAGAAAGAAAATCCTAAATTAAGAAAACGGGCTACAAAATAGCCTAAAGCACAGTGAAATAGATGAACTTTCAGTTGGGAAGAGGAGAGAAAATGGTGCTGAAAAAAGACCCTCTCCAGGAATTACCCATTCAGTGGCTTCTACTCTTAATCCGGAAGTAGTTACTGACTTCCCTAATATGATGGCAGTGGCATTGCGCCCTCTGCTGGACCAGATGTCTAACATCAATAACAAACTTGACTGTTTCCAGAAACAACTGATGGGAATAGACAAAAGAGCAGATGAAACAGATAAAGTTATTAAACGTTGATGTTGACAGATTATGTTAAACAGAGACTGGAGGTCATGGAAAAAGAGTGGGTTTCTGATAAAGAGCATTTACTATAGCTGCAAACGGAGAAATAAATGTATGTCCTACTTTCTCAAGGTATCCCAGAACAGAAAGGGGAGAATTTAAAAGAAATATTAAGTGAAGCATTGGCACCAGTGGTAGATTTTAAAGCGGACATACTACAAAATGATATGGACCTGGTTTATCAAACCTACCCTGACTTACTTAAGAAAAATAAGCTACCTGGTGAAATATTTGTCAAATTCTCCAAAAGATCAACTAGATATGCAATTCTGAAAGTGACAACTGGGAACCCTCTGAAAATTAAAGGCGAAGAAGCGAGGATTTTGAAAGACATTCCATTTGAGATATGAAAACAGAGAAGACAATACAACAATTTAACTTCTTTCCTGCATAATCATTCCTTTCCCTTCAGATGGACATTCCCAGAAGGACTTACATTCAACTATAATGATAAAAAGATGAAAATTGACTCTGCCCAGAAAGCAAAGATTTTCTTGGAACAGCAACAAGGAGCGGCCAAAGGCAAAGGAAAAACAGAGGACAACATACATGTAGAAGACAAAAGTGATTATGAGTCTGAGGACAGTCTAGAACTACCCAGATAGCAACTCCTACTCATATGCCGGAAGTAGCTACTGACCTAACATGTTGGCAATGGCATTGAGCCCCCTGCTGGATCAGATGTCTAGTATCAACAATAAACTCGATGGTTTCCAAAAGCAATTGATGGGAATTGACAAAAGGGTAGATGGTGCTGATAAAGCCATAAAGAAAATGGATGCAAAAACAACTGATATTAAGCAGAAACTGAAGGCAGTGGAAAAAGAGCAAATTTCAGATAAAGAACAACTTTTACCGCTTCAAATGGAAAGATCAATGTATGTCCTACACTTCCAGGGTATCCCAGAGCAGAAAGGAGAAAAAAGAAGTATTAAGCGAGGTATTAGCACCAGTGACAGAACTCAAACAGGATTTACTGCAAAATGATATGGACTTGGCCTAGTGAACCTATCCAGACTTTACAAAGAAAAACAAACTACCTGGTGAAATATTTGTCAAATACTCCAAAAGATCTACCAGAGACACAGTTCTGAAAGCGACAACTGGGAAAACCCTAAAAGTCAAAGGCGAAGAAGCAAGAATCTTAAAGGATATTCCATTTGAGATAAGGAAACGAAGGCGACAATATAAGGACTTAACCTCTTTTCTACATAAAAATTCCATTCCCTACAGATGGATATTCCCAGAAGGATTGATATTTAAACGCAACGAAAAGAAGATGATCAGTTCTGCCCAGAAAGCTAAAGACTTTTGGGAACAACAACAAAATCCAACAGGAGATGAAGAAAAGAAAGAAGACAACATCCAAGAAGATTCCCCACCATAGAGAACAATGGAGGGGATAGGGGCAACCTGTTTGGGGGCCCGTAGAATTGGACCCCCTGGTCCAATGCTCTAGAAATTTGGTTGGTATCTTGGGGAGAGGCTCCAGCAGCTACCCTGCGAGTTTGGAGTCTCTCCCTCAAGCCCCCTCCCCTCCAGCCCCCAGAATATACCCTATGTTTTTGCCATTGACTTCAATGGCCCATAGGATATAATGGGGCTGAAATTGACATTCGGCTGGCCGAAAGACTCCCGAATTGGCTGGTACTGACTAAACTGTCATGTGGGAGTCTTATTGCCCCCCGAAATTGATTCTGCCCCATTCGGCCGAATCCGAATGGGCTGATTTTTTATTTTTATTTTTTGCACACCCCTACCAGAGATTTGAGTTGGGCTGCCACCAATGCGTGGATAACACTAATCTCCATCTTGCACTTCCAGAAGATCACAGGGAAGCAATAAAAACACTGAACCAGTATCTGGCGGCAGTTCTGGAGTGAAAGCTAGCTAATAAACTGAAGTCTATTCCTAACCAGACAGAAGTGCTACTGGGGACTTAAGGTGTGGATGCGTCTGCACTCCCTTGAAGGAACAGGTCCAAAGTTTGGGAGTGATCTTGAGCCCAGGCCTCTGCTAAATAAGCAGGTGGCAGCTTGTGGCCAGGAGTGCCTTTTACCAGTTTTGACTGGTTAGTCAGCTGCAGCCCTTCCTGGGCAGGAAAGATCTGGCCCCTGGGGTGCATGCCTTGGTTACATCTAGGTTAGATTACTGCAATGCACTCTACGTGGAGCTGTTCTTGAAATGTGTTTAGAAACTGGTATTGGTGCAGAATAGTGCAACCAGGTTGTTGACTGCTGTGGGTCGTAGGGACCATATCACGGTACCCTTGGCCCATCTACACTGGCTTCCAGTCTGTTTCTGCTGGCCCCTGTGGTGCATGCCTCAGTTACATCTAGGTTACTGCAATGAACTCTACGTGGAGCTGTTCTTGAAATGTGTGTCAACTTCCACATGAAATCTGACCACTACTGTCATCTTCCAGGGCCCTGCTTTGCATACCCTTGCCCTCTGAGATGAGGCAGGTAGCAACATAGGAGAGGACCCTCTCAGTTTGGGCACCAAGACTCTGGAACTCTCTCCCCAGAGAGACTCACCTGTCCCCTTTCTGTTGCCACCTTCCACCATCAGGTTAAGACTTTTTTTCATTTCAACTGACCGTCTCCCAGTGACCTCCTGCTTCCTGACCTATGCTTTAACTACTGCTTGGTGTTTTTGTACTTGTATTTTAGCTTGGCTTTCATTGTTTTCATGGTGTGTTTTTCTTTGGTTGAATGGTTTTTAACACATGTTTTCATTTTGTGTGCTATTAATCGGTTAGCTGTCTTGGTGGCCCTGATTTAGAGTAGAAAAAAGTAAAGGTAAAGGTTTCCCTTGCTCGGAAGCCAGTCGAATCCAACTCTAGGGTTGCGGTGCTCATCTCCGTCTCAAAGCCGAAGAGCCAGCGCTGTCCGAAGACGTTTCCGTGGTCATGTGGCCAGCATGACTAAACACCAAGGCGCACGGAATGCTGTTCCCTTCCCACCGAAGTGGTCCCTATTTATCTACTTGCAATGTCTTTCTTTCAAACTGCTAGGTTGGCAGGAGCTGGAACCAGAGATGGGAGCTCACTCCATCATGGGGCACCCGGGTCTCGAACTGCTGAACTACTGACCTTCCACAGCCTGCAGTTCAGTGTCTTAACCACCTGAGCCACTGCAGCTCCTAGAGTAGAAAAGTGGAACTTAAATTCTATAAAATAAAGAAAAGCAATTTCTTTCCCTGAGTCAGTCTCTCATGGAATAAAGCTGCAGTGGTTAGCTGAAATTAGACAGGTTGAATTATTTTGAAGTCTGGTGGAATCTTACCAATTTTGGGATGTGACGTTGGCAATGCTGCTTCTGGGAAAGTGGAAATCTGACAATTGTCCTGATAAGTTGGGTAGTGAGGCTCTGGATGACTGACCCGGCACGGCTGCTGAACATTTGTGTCTTGTACTACTGGGTAGGGGGAAAAACAGCAACAATAAACAGAATCAGGACTCCTGAAGAAAAAAAAATTATCTCTTGATTTGGATTTTACATGAATTTGAACGATGCCACAATAATTGTTTTTAGTCAATTTAGTCACATGAGCATCTCTAGATGTAATTATTTTATCCAGAAATTCTAGAATTAGGAATCCACAATTCCCCATAGGTATCGCCAGGGCTTTTTTTTGTAGAAAAAGCCCAGCAGGACCTCATTAGCACATTAGGCTACACCACGGCTCATTAGCATATTAGGCCACACCCCCATGCCTTCCTTTGGCTTGTCCGGGCGCCCTGCTGCTGCAGGGAGCCCAGACAACCCCCCCCCCTTGAAGGGAAGGGAAGGCAGTTTAAACTGCGGGGAGCCCAGGCAAGCTGGCCCTTGGACAGGCCGGGGAAATGCCTCCCTGATCCTTTCAGCCCCCCCCCCCGGCCCAACCGCCTCGGAGTCACTGGGGGTGTCGCTCTCCAGGCCTTCCCTCTGTAGCCACACGCACAGAGGTTTTGGCTGTAGTGGGCGTGGCCAACTCTGAAGACAGCCGGAACTCCGTTCCTGTGCGTTCCTGCCCAAAAATAGCCCTGGACCGTATCTCGAATGTATGTGTGAACATATGAATGTAGTTTATGTTACTTACCAGTGGCTCCAGTAAAAACATCACCCTGGGATGGACTTTCTGAGATAATGGCTGTGGCCTCAACAGTTGAAGTACGGTCGAAGGTCAGAGTGCCTGAGGTAGTGATCTGCCCTGAAGGAGTCACGGTGACTAAAAAAAAAATAATTGAAAAAAAGAATCCTGGCTTTACTTACAAGTCAAAACAAAAATTAGAAACAAAAGTCCAGACTTCTGTAGAAAATATTTTATTGGCACTTTCTTGAAACATTGTAAAGGACTCAGAACCAGGAAGACAAAATACTGACTGCTGGCTCCAAAAACAGAACGCAGCTTCACTCGCCTAATGTGACAGAAGCAAAAAGGGAAGATAAAGCAAAAAACAAAAACAAAAACCACCGACTAATGAGCTATATGACCCTCCTTCAGTATTTCAATAAGCAAAACTCCTCTGAAAGACAAAACATAATTGACAAATACGTTCATTCCATGAAAGGCTTACAGGTAGTAGCAGCAGTTGCAGGAAGCAGGGTAATATTTTTGGGAGAATCTTTCTTTGCTGGAGTTGCAGGCAATTCATTTTCCTTTTTCCGTCTTTTATATGGCACAAAAAGTCTTACTGGGCCACTCTGTTAACAAACACAAAACCTCTGTCTCAGAGTTTCTTTTTATAAGAGAGAAGGTTAAAAGAGACAGTTGTTGCGGGGGGGGGGGGGACTAGATATCCCAGATTGATTTTGTGGTGTTTACAAACTAACTGCAATGGAATATCACATGATGGGCTCGGAGCTTGGTGAGTACCATGCTTCCACTTGGGGGTTAAGGCAGGTCCCGAGTCGGGCAATAGCTGAGAACTGCTGCGCTAGACTGACATCCCACCCAACTCCCCGATTCACGTTATGCCACTATAGTTGTCCCCATCTCTTCTTATCCTTTCTTATGGCTTGACTGCCGGCGGTTGGATGGTCCAGTGCCAGGCTGCATGCGTCTTACTTCCCCCACCAAGATTATCAAGCACATTTTAAATATATTCCTTAACAAAAGTATTAAAAAATCTAGCAAATGATTTCCCAAACTTCCCTGCTGCTTAAATCTGTAGTTTTATTACACAGCAACCTAAATTAGCATCCCTGAAACACACCAGGTGGATTCTATTTCAGTGCTATTGTGTTCAACAGTCATTGCATCTGTTCTAAGGAACTGATGTTTATTCTTAATGAACCCTGAGATTCTTTTAAAGT
>NW_015167656.1:119635-124866 GCF_001447785.1 Gekko japonicus
TTATTGATCGCAAAGTGCCAACACGGCAATTCAACCTGAATATTGAGGTTTTACTTTAGAAAAAACAACTCATACATTAACTAAAGATGATCCAAACAAAGGAAGGAAAGCAATCCCAAATGCTTTCATTTACTTAACATTATTTGGCAGAGAATTCGACACTTTAATGATGGTCTGGGCCTGGCTGGGGCGATGGCACGTGTGCCCACAGAGAGGGCTCTGAGTGCCACCTCTGGCACCCGTGCCATAGGTTCGTCACCACTGCCCTATGGAGACTGTCCCCATAGAGGATAATGGAAAAGGGATTTAAACTTTAAACTAGCTGAGTTCACTCGCAGAGTTGCGCCTCGGTATATACCGAGTGCACACCCCAATGCTGAATATGCTCAAGTTTAGAGTTCCTAGCACCAGAATTTGGCCCAGCCCCCTGTACCAAAGCAGCAGCAACTCCTGCACTCCACCTTAAAGCTTGTGAGAAAGCAAGTCCTAATGGACTGAACTAGCTTAGTGACCCAACAAGGAGTTTTCCTTTTGTTTCCAGGTGCCTTGCTCTGCCTTGCTTGCCGTATATAAGATGCTGTTATAGCTGTGGCAAAGCCAGTCTGGCTAGTGTTGGACTAACGATAGGGTTATCTGGATCAAAATCCCTGTGCTGCAGTGCAGCAGCCCATCAGCAGCACAATCCTAAACAGAGTTCTACCCTTCTAAACCAAATAACCTCAATGGATGTAGAAGGGTATAACTCTGCTTGGGTTGGACTGCATTGCCAGTGAGTGTCCCATAGTCACCATCTCAAAGCTGCACTGACCTAACAGAGTCATTTCGTAGAAAAAGAGCTGCAGGAGCTCATTAGCATGCCTAATGGGATATTAGCATAATAGGCCATTAGCACATGCCACGCCCCCTGACATAACCGGAAGTGATGTCAGAAGGGGAAGCAAAACGGGGGAGGCATCTTCAAAACCCTCCCCTTCCCCAGGCGGGGGGGGGGGTCAAAGAGAAGAGAAGTGTCAAGAGGCAAAGGGGGGCATTTTCAAAAGCCTTCCCTTCCCTTCTCCAGCTGAGAAGGGGTTTAAACCGACTGGGGAAGGGGAGGCTTTTGAAGATGCCCCCCCCTTTTGCTTCCCCAGCAGGCCTGCCAAGGCAGGGGGGGGGGAGAGAGAAGGGATTTAAAGTTTAAACCCCTTCTCTTTGGAGTCATAGAATATGGGGCCATAGAATATCATGGGAAGGTTGCGCTGCTACTGCGGCGCGCAGGGCAGGGAGCTGGGGGCGAGGCTTGTGCCTGCTCCTGGGCTGCCGGAACAGAGCTCCGGCGTGCTCCGGCCCCAAATGACCCCTGGTTATTGTGAAGATAACAGCCATGCTAAGCTCACTGAAGGTAGCACACAATCAAAACAGGTATGTGAACAAGATGTCCTGGAAAAGATGTGCAAGACTCAGTCTGCTTCTCCTGTTCCCATGTCCAGAGGTTAGGAGTGGAATTAGCTGCTTCTGAATGAAATAAACGAAACTTTTTAAGGTAATCTGCTAGACGGCCTTTCTTGGACCTCCTTTGTTCCGCAGAATTAATGCATCTTTCTATTCTATTCCATAATCTCTCTAAGGCTGTGGACCCAAGCACACTTACCAAGAAATATTGAACTTCTATGCCTGGAATCAGGCTGTAACACTCCTAGGCTGTGACTATGAATGCGATTAACATTTTGTCCAGTTGCTTTAAACCCCAGTGACGAGAAACACGGCCTTTCCAGCCTCAGCAGAGTAGGAGAAAGCTCTGTCTTACGTGAATAAGGCACTGTAATGGCCTCCCTGCATAACGGATGCTTCTTTTCCAGTCCTTGCTGCTGGCTCTTCCTGCCATGGCTTCAAACTCTGTGGGGCTGAACCAGCTCTCCCCTTGCTTAATGCAACGTCCTCGACCACCTCAAATAAGACAAAAAAAAAAAGACTAGGTACTGATTCAGAACAGATTTATGCAAAAATGACTACAATTGATGCTTCCATTTCCCCCCTCCTCTCACAATGCTGATGAAGACACCCAGAAACCTGGTGACGGAGCTGAATCTAAAGAGTCTGATGCTAATCTAAAGAAGCTGAATCTAACGAAGCTGAATCTAAAGAATCTGATGCTGAGATGAACGATATGCAGTCAGGGCCGGCTCACTCACTAGGCGAACTAGGTGTTCGCCTAGGGCGGGCCAGCACTTAGGGGCGCCAAACTTCCCCCAGCCCCCCCCCGCCCCTGCCAAAAGCCCTGACTGGGTGACCGCCACCGCCGCCTCTTTCTCCCCAAGTCTGGCAAGTGAGCCCAGAAGCGCTTACTGCGAGCACAGCGTCCTCTGCGCCACCCCCCCCATTTCTCCGCTCCTGCGCTGCACAAAATGCTTTTACCAGACTTGCCTGGATAAATAGTTACACTCCTGTGCAATGTTCCCTCTAAGCTGTGGAGTCCTGTGAGCAAAAACACTTTCTGAGCTACTGGCATTGTGGGGGGGGCGGCACACGGGGAGGCGATGAACGGGGGAGCGCATGGGGGGGGGGACGCCAGAAGGGATCCTCGCCTAGGGTGCAAAATAAGCTGGAGCCGGCCCTGTATGCAGTCAACGGAACCATATCCTAAGATCATCAGCCTAGGCTCAAAATGAGGCAAAGTCTTTCCAGCTACATCTGCTACAAAAATAAGAGCCCCGATTTAGCAAAGTGCACATAACGAGCTTTGTGAAGTCAGAACAAGATATCTGAAGTTGAGGCAGGAGCCAACAAAGGCTCTCACCTGCGATGTGGTCCTTGCGGCTCATGAGGATGTCACAGTGCAGGCAAAAAGAACCATTTGCCATGAAACTTCGGAATGATCTAACCCAGTTCTGCAACAGACTCGACAGCGGCTGGGAGCTGATCCACTTTTACCCGAAAAGCTTTAAGAAGAAACGCTGATTCTTTCAGATCAAAAAAGAACAAGGCAACCAAGATGATCAAGGGGTTATAAGGAAAGCGTGACAAGTCTGAAACGACTTTTCAGTTTAGAAAAAAAGAAGGCAAAGGGGAGACACGGCAGAGGTTTATAAAATTATGCACGGATCGCAGAAAGTGGATAGAAAGAGAGAGCCTTTCCTCCCTCTCACATAACAGTTGAACTTGGGGGGGCATCTAGTGAAGCTGATGGGCAACAGATCCATGGCAGAAAAAGGAAATACTTTTTAAATCAACAATTAAATTGTGGGATTCATTGCCAGTGGAGGTGATGTGATGGCTATTAGTGGATGGCTGTAAGTGGATACGGCTTTAAAAGGGGGACAGACAGATTTGTGGAGGAGAGTTCCTTCAATAGTCACTAGCCATGGTGAGTTAAGGAAGCCATCATATACAGAGGCAGCAGACCTCCAAATACCAGTGCTGTGAGGCAAGATCAGAGGACGTTCTTGATGCCTGTGCCCTCCAGCTAAGATACTTGTTAGCTGCTATATGAAACAGTCTGCTGGACTAGATAGACCACTGGCCTGAGCCAGCAGAGTTCTTTCATTCTTCTTAAGAAGAGGAAGAAGAGATTGGATTTATACCCCGCCCTTCACTACCCAAGGGAGTCCCAGAGCGGCTTACAAACTCCTTCCCCTTCCCCTCCCCACAACAGACACCCTGTGAGGTAGGTGGGGCTGAGAGAGCTCTTGACAGAAACTGCTCTTTTTCAAGAACAGCTCTTATCAGAACTATGGCTTTCCCAAGGTCATCCAGCAGGTGCAAGTGGAGGAGTGGGGAATCAAACCCGGTTCTCCCAGATTAGAGTCTGCGCCCTTAACCACTATACCAAGCCCATCTCTTAAGATGGGACATATTACCTGAGCCAAGTCGGTTTTTGTACAGGATACCACTGATATTTCGACATCGTACGGGCAGTTCATTGTCATACACTGAAGGGTCCCAGTTATATTTTGTTCCACCTTTTTCTTGGCCAGATGTTAAGGGAGTAGTAGGAGATTGAGGACCTTAATGGAAAGAAAACACACAACAAACTAAGGCACAACTAACAAAGACACATAGGCTGGTTCTCACAGGTTGACAGTTAAGTATGAGGAAACAACTAGGTGTGATCTTTTACAGTTAAAAGAAAAGAAGATGAAAAGAAAATCTACAGCGAAAAGCAGGTCTGTTGTTTGAGGGTGTTAGAACTGCAGAAAACATGTGAGAAGGGCGTATGACATGATTACTTCCCATGCCAGTCTTTCCAGTCCTTTCTTCATTTTTTAACCATTATCATAACAGTATCCAATTTTGCCACTGAAACCCAGGATGTTTCTTTTCTGTTGGCTGATGTAAATCCTGAGGTAGTGCGAGCTGTGGCCAAATTTTTGTCTCTTATGATATCCACATCTGCTACACATTAATGCGACAACTTGAAGAGTTTTATATCTTCTAATGCTATTTTATTAGTGATGCTTTTTTATTTATTATTTGTTTCCAATGTGATCTGTGACTTAAATTTACTGTAGTGGTCATCTCAAGATCTCACGTTGATAAAGGTAAAGGTTCCCTTGCTTGAAAGCCAGTCGAGTCCGACTCTAGGGTTGTGGTGCTCATCTCCGTTTCAAAGCCGAAGAGCCACCGCTGTCCGAAGATGTTTCCGTGGTCATGTGGCCGGCCTGACTAAACACCAAGGCGCACGGAACGCTGTTACCTTCCCACCAAAGCAGTACCTATTTATCTACTTGCAATTTCTTGCTTTCGAACTGCTAGGTTGGCAGGAGCTGGAACTAGAGACGGGAGCTCACTCCGTCATGCGGCAACTCGGGTCTCGAACTGCTGCACTACCGACCTTCCACAGCCTGCAGTTCAGCATCTTAACCACTTGAGCCACCGCACGTTGATACAACCATGCTAAAGTTGCAACCATTTTGCTCAAGTAACATAGAAATGGGCCCTGATATATTGACTACCAGAGGAGACAGCTATTTGTATGTGTTTAACAGAGACAAGAAGAGGAATGTGACAAAGCAAAGGGGAGAAAATGTTGGAACAGCTACTGCTCCACCATGTGGAGAGCGATGAGATAGCATGCCACTGAACAATCCTGGGATACGAATAAAAGATAAAGTTGGATTATTTATTTCTAATGAAGACAGCGGCAACCATTCAGCCAAAGTCCTACCAGTCTTTTAAAAAATAAAATATAGAAAAATACATGTTATCAGTTATGTTAATTTTTCCCACTGTTAAAAACAAAAGTCTAAGTAGAA
>NW_015167657.1:0-6930 GCF_001447785.1 Gekko japonicus
AGAGGCGGGCGGGGGGAAAGGGGGAATCAGAGGAGGGGGATTGGCCGATGTGTCAAAATCATGAGCTGGCATTTCATTTCGCAAATTCCTTTCTCTCCCTCTCGGCACGATTCAGCCCGCGTCTGCTCGGCAGATGGGGAGACGCATTCCTCTGGACACACCAATCGCACGGCCTCCGGTGGGTGAAGGGGAACTCGCTTTGAAGGAACCCTTCCAAGGATTGTGAAGAGTCAGCCCCCCCAATAATCGATCCAGTCCTTGAGGACTAGGGTTGCTAACCTCCAGATGGGGCCTGGAGATCTCCTGGAATTAAAGGTCATCTCCAAGTGACGGAGCTCAGTCCCCCTGGAGAAAATGGCTGCTTCGGAGGGCGGAACCTACGGAGCTATAGCCCACAGAGGTCCTACCCTTCCCCAAACCTCTCTATGTAGTTCGGCATCCTGTCTCACACGGCAGCTAACCAGTTCCTCTGGAGGTCCAACAACAGGGCACAGAGGCCAAGGCCTTCCCCTGAGAAGAACGTCAGAAGAGCCCTGCTGGATCAGACCAGGGAGGGTCCATCTAGTCCAGCATCCTGCCTCACACAGGGGCCAACCAGTTCCTCTGGAGGGCCAGCAACAGGGCAGAGAGGCCGAGGCCTTCCCCTGAGAAGAACAGCAGAAGAGCCCTGCTGGGTCAGACCAGGGAGGGTCCATCCAGTCCGGCATCCTGCCTCACATAGGGGGGCAACCAGTTCCTCTGGAGGGCCAACAACAGGGCATGGAAGCCAAGGCCTTCCCCTGAGAAGAACATCAGAAGAGCTCTGCTGGGTCAGACCAGGGAGGGTCCATCCAGTCCGGCATCCTGCCTCACATAGGGGGGCAACCAGTTCCTCTGGAGGGCCAACAACAGGGCACAGAGGCAGAGGCCATCCCCTGATGAGAACATCAGAAGGGCCCTGCTGGATCAGACCAGGGAGGGTCCCTCTAGTCCAGCCTCCCGTCTCACATAGTGGCCAGCCAGTCCCCCTGGAGGGCCAGCAACAGGGCAGAGAGGCCGAGGCCTTCCCCTGAGAAGAACACCAGAAGAGCCCTGCTGGGTCAGACCAGGGAGGGTCCTTCTGGTTCAGCCTCCCATCTGAATATGGAGGTTCCCCTCAGCCCCCAATGATGGTTGAATGTGAGAGGGCCCTGGAATCCGGAAATTGCCACCACCGCAAGGAGAATTAAAATGAACACTATGAGCTGACTGCGAGCTGAGAACTCTGACTAATGGCTGCCACTGTCATACAGACAACGACGACCGCTAGCACTTTATGATGGTTTCAGAATTGTTTTAATTGTAACGTATGTTTTAATGCAACCTATCTGTTTTTATGTAAGCAACCCTGAGCCGGCTTTGGCCGGGGGGCGGGGTAGAAATCCGAAAAAACAAACAAACAAACAAACAAACAAACAAACATGGCTAGTATCCTCCACGAATCTATCGAATCCTCTTTTCAAGCTGTTTATTCCTGTGGCCATCACGACATCCTCTGGCAGCGAACGCACATTTTATTCACTCTCTGTGTCAAGGTGTATTTCCTTTTCTCTCCTGAACCTACTGCCCGTTGGATGCCCTCGGGTTCTAGCATTTTGGAAGGCAGAGAAAAGGTCTCTTTTGCAAGTCTCTCCTAAGTCAGCTCTTGTGTAAAAGGAAAAGCCCCGGACTCTTCAGCCTTTCCTGAAAGGGAGGGTGCTCCAACCCCCTCGTCATCTTGGTAGCCCTCCTCTGTACGTTTTCTACCTCTGCAATGTCCTTTTGGAGAGACGGTGACCAGAACTGCACACAGGACTCCACAAAAGGTCACCCCGTAGATCTATACAGGGGCACTACAATATCAGCCGTTTTATTTTCGTCTCTTTCCTAATAATAATAAGGAGTTGCGGTGGCTCAAGTGGTTAAGAGGCTGAACTGCAGGCTGTGGAAGGTCAGTAGTTCAGCAGTTCGAGACCCGAGTGTGCCACATGACGGAGTGAGCTCCCGTCTCTAGTTCCAGCTCCTGCCAACCTAGCAGTTCGAAAGCAAGAAATTGCAAGTAGATCAATAGGTACCACTTCGGTGGGAAGGTCACAGCGTTCCGTGTGCCTTGGCGTTTAGTCATGCCGGCCACATGACCACGGAAACGTCTTCGGACAGCGCTGGCTCTTCGGCTTTGAAACGGAGATGAGTACCGCAACCCTAGAGTCGGACTCGACTGGCTTTCGAGCAAGGGAACCTTTACTTTAATTATCCCTACCATAGAGCTTGCCTTTTTTTTCACCGCTGCAGCCTCCTGCATTGGCACTTTCGCAGAGTTATCCACTGTGACCCCAAGATCCTTTTGCCTCTCAGTCCCTGCAAGTTGTTTGTGAAGGAGGCCATCAACTCTTTCCTAGGTACCCCGCCACCTAGAGAGCCGGTTTGGTGTAGTGGTTAAGAGCAGAGGACTCTAATCTGGAAGAACCGGGTTTGAGTCCCCACTCTTCCACATGCAACTGCTGGTGTGACCTTGGGTCAGTCACAAGTTATCTTGGAGCGCAAAAAAGACATTGATGTGGTATATGATCACGACTGTCAGAATGACGTATGCTCAATGTTGGAAACAAGATAAGGTCCCTGAAATTGGGGAATGGATTAAAAAATTACTTTTTATGGCTGAAATGGATAAAATGACAAGGAAACTTAATAATCTGGAAGCAGAAGAATTTTTTGCAGACTGGAAAGACTTTAAAGAATATTTGGAGAAATACTGGGATGTAAAGGACAATTTACTTTGCTTTGAGAATTATTGTAAATTAAAAGATAGTAGAAAATAGATAAATGTATAAGACTAACAGTTGAAGATTAGTTACCGGTGGATGTGAATAAGGAGATAGGGAGGCATGAAGAAAATTTAAGAATTGAGCTGGAGGTTGGAGCACTGTGGGAAGCCGAGAAAGGGGGGAGGAAGGGAGGAGGGAAGGATATATAATTGTATAAGTTTTTATATATGTTTGAACTTTTTTTTTACGATATCCTAATAAATTGTTTTTGAAAGGAAAAAAGTTATCTTGGAGCTGATCTCTCAAGGGCAGTTCTCGGGAGAGCTCTCTCAGCCCCACCTACCTCACAGGGTGTCTGTTGTGGGGAGAGGAAGGGAAAGGAGATTGCAAGACACTCTGAGACTCCAAGTGAAGGGTGGGGTATAAATCCAATCTCTTCCTCTTCTTCCTTTTGTGCCCAGGGCCTGACTTACCCTTCGCCTGAGCCAATGTTCCCTGTGGGGTCTTGTGAGCAACAATTCTACTTTGTGAGCTACTGGCATTAAAGTTGTGAGCAAGAAATTTAGCTACCGCATCAGTGAGTTTGCTCTGTAGCCATCCCTTCCCGAGCCGAGACAAAAATATGTGAGCCAGAGGCTAAAAAACTGTGAGCTAGCTCACACTAACTCGGCTTAGAGGGGACACTGCGTAACATCACTCTACAGAAACAGAGAGTCATCTCTTGGCATCTTCGCGTCCTGGAAGATCGCATCCCGCCCAGGTCACAAACCGCTGGGGGTTCTCACGGGTGGCCGATCTGGTTCTTAAATCATCTCTCGCTCCCTTTTTACTGTTTCCAGGACATATGAATATCAAATTCATACACAGACGCAAAAGCCTCCCTCTCAAGGGGCCTGTCCCAGGTGACTCAGGGACCAGTCAGCTGTCAGGAGCCTGTCCCCCCCGCACCCCTCTCCCCTTCATCATCGACAGGTAGACAGATTGGGTCAGGAGGGATCTCTAGGGCCCGGCGCCCGCCAGGGCTGAGGTGAGATGACAGGCCTCTCTGTAGTGCATCCAAGCCCTTCCCCGCAGGGCCGCTTCCCACAGACGTTCGTAATGGGTTTTGCAATCTCTTCTGAGCTTCCAAGCCGTTGCGGAGAGGAAGCGAGCGAAGCGTCTTCACACAGAAGGGTCTCTTGGTGAGGCAGGGACGTATGAAATGGAGAAGAACTCCTGTCGTGGGCCGCCAGAGGGGTCGAAGAGGTAATTCGCCACGGCTCACTAGAGGCGAAATGAGGCATTGGACTCAGGGTGTGGCACGACGTGCTAAGAAAAATGCGCTCATCTCTGCCACGGACTCGCCTGGTGATTTAAGGACGATCTCTCCCTGTCTCTGCCCCCCCGGCTACAAAACAGGGATTATACAGGGCTACTCTACAGGTGTGCCAGGTCGGGCAACTGGCTCCCTACTTGTCCTGCCCTGAGATAGCCACAGCAATCCATGCAACAGTCACCTCCAGACTAGACTACTGCAGGGGTCATTTCCTGCAGGAGCGCACAGGAGATGGGACTGCCTCTCCTGGTATACCCCCTCCCCCCAAAGAGCACTGGACTCTGCAGATAAGAATTTACTGGTGGTCCCTGGCCCGAGGGATATCCGGCTGTCCTCGACCTAGGGTTGCCAAGTCTACTCACCCCTCGGAGCGGGGGAGGCTCGCCGGGCTCCGGGAGCTCTCGGTGGAGTGCTACGTGCTCACGTTGGGGGCGTGGCCCCATATGGTTTCCCCCCCCGATGATCTGGGCCACGCCCCCAACGTGTTCGACATGGCTGCGTCACCTCTGATCTCCCACGTCTGCTCGCTGGCTGCTGAAGGCCTCTTTGCCTTGGAGGACGTGGTCCTTGTCCGTCAGAAGCCCTCGCCATCCACAAAGCCGCTGAGATCCTGCACAGGGCAGCTGGAGGGCGTTCCTAAAGGCGTGAATGCAGCCCCATGGCAAAGGAGCAAGCGCTGCTTGTGGCCAGCACCATAAATCCTGGGAATGAAATGTTGGCGACATTATAGACCTGTTTTGCTAGGTTTCCCAGCTGAGCATCGTGCCACAAGGGTAATTTATCCTCCGTAATCCCGGTTGGTGGGGAGAGGTGTGGGGGTAGTGGAGTCCAAGAAGGAAGTGGCAATATTTTCGTTTGAAGATGAACTCACATGGTTTGAAGGAGCTCCCAGAAACATGTGCCCAGGGTTGTCACAGAGAGGCTGTTCTTGGGTCATCTAGGGTGTGATGGTTGAGTAACCTTTCGAGTAAATAAAGACTGAAGAAGAAGAAGAAGAAGAGCCCTGCTGGATCAGACCAGTGGTCCATCTAGCCCAGTATCCAGGCTTACACAGAAGAAAAAAGAAGAAGAGATTGGATTTATACCCCGCCCTTCACTACCCAAAGGAGTCACAGAGCAGCTGACAAACTCCTTTCCCTTCCCCTCCCCACAACAGGCACCCCACAACAGGGTTTACTGCCTCTGAACATGGAGATTCTTCTTTTTAGCCATTGTGGTTAACACCAATTGACTTCTCCTCCATGAATTGCTGTAATATTACAGCATTAGGAAAAGTGCAGAAAAGGGCAACTCGGATGATCAAAGGGTTGGAAATCCCTTTCCCTATGAAGAAAGGTTAAAACGCTTGGGGCTCTTTAGCTCGGAGAAACGACGGTTGAGGGGTGACATGATCGAGGTTTACAAGATTATGCATGGGATAGAGCAGGTCGAGAAAGAAGGACTTTCTCCCTTTTTCACAATACAAGAACTCATGGGCACTCCATGAAATTGATGAGCGGTCGGGTTAGAACGGATAAAAGGAAGTCCTTCACTCAAAGGGTGATTAACACATCGAATTCACTGCCACAGGAAGGTGGTGGCAGCTACAAGCATGGACGGCTTCAAGAGGGAATTAGATAAGCATATGGAGCAGAAGTCCAGCAGTGGCTATTAGCCACAAGGTATAGATAGGAACTCTCCGTCTGGGGCAAGGGATGCTCTGTATCCTTTGTACTTGGGGGGGTGGGCAAGAGTGGAAGGGCTTCTGGAGTTCCGGCCCCACTGCTGGACCTCCTGATGGCCCCTGGTATTTTTGGCCACTGTGTGACAGAGTGTTTGACTAGATGGGCCATTGGCTTGATCCAACATTGGCTTCTCTTATGTTCTCTCTCTCGCTCCTCTTTCCCAGTGTACTTTTGAAAAACGACTCCTCTTGTTTCCCTATACTTACTCTTCGTTTGTGTGTATATGTCTATGGCTCAACTTTCGATGGCAGCCATTTTGTGCCTATGCCCACCACCATCTGTCAGAATTCCAGATATGCCCACAAGCTCGGAACATTTGGGGACCCCTCGCCGATCCCAACCCTGATTCTCAAACTTCGGCCAGAGACTCTTGCTCTCTCATCAGTTCTATACAATTGCAGCCAATGGCAGGCAGGCATTCAGAGACAACCATGAAACCATCCCTTTCAGTCTTTAATGGTTACGTGTCACTCCTTTCTGTCTCTCTCCCCCTCTTTCACACACAGGGTGATTTCGCACTAGACCTTAAATCCTGGTTCCGTGTAATTATCTCGGGGGTTTTGTTGCCACATTACGTTGAGGTCACCCCCGTTTTGCCCCGCAGTTGTCCCAGGATAAACGGATGCTGTTATAACCAGGGATAAAGGCAAAGCATTGTGTCATGAGTCGAACTCTGATGAAACCAGGGATGAGATCCAAGTCTGAGAACTGTGCAGTTCTGGTCACCAGACCTTAAAAAGGATATTATAGCTTTGGGAAAAGTGCAGAAAATGGCAACTCGAACGATAAACGGATTGGAACACTTTCCCGATGAGGAAAGGTTAAGGCACTTAGGGCTCTCCTATGAGGAAAGGTTAAAGCGCTTAGGGCTCTTTAGCTTGGAGAAAAGACGACTGAGGGGTGACATGATCGAGGTTTATAAGATTACTAGAAATAATGCCCGTTGCGGAAATAAATACAACGGGATCTAGAAAGAGGCTCTAGGAGAGTGCTCTGACTTTGGGCAAACAGTGTCAGTTTCCTGTGGCGACCTCAGCAGGGTTTAATGGCAGAGTCCACTGTTTTCTCCAGAGGGACTGATCTCTGCTACCTGAAGAGCATTTGTATGTTTAAGTTATCTGTAGCCCTC
>NW_015167657.1:7095-11826 GCF_001447785.1 Gekko japonicus
CAGCAGTTGTGGTGTGGGCGGGACCCGGGCTTTGCCTTCTGATTGGTGGCGATATATGCTGAGGTGCAGTGCCATCAGCCATACACTAAGGGAGTGCATTTTAGAATTAGAACTTTGGCACCCACTATTCACTTATATATAAGGAGAGATGCATGGGAAAGAGCAGGTAGAGAAAGAGGTCCTTTTCTCCCTTTCTCACAATACAAGAACTCGTGGGTACTCCATGAAATTGCTGAGCGGTCGGGTTAGAACGGATAAAAGGAAGTACTTCTTCACCCAAAGAGTGATTAACACTTGGAATTCACTGCCACAGGAAGTGGTGGCGGCTACAAGCATGGACGGCTTCAAAAGGGAATTAGATAAGCATGTGGAGCAGAGGTCCATCAGTGGCTATTAGCCACAAGGTATAGATAGGGGCTCTGGGGCAAGTGATGCTCTGTCATCTTGGTGCTTGGGGGGGGTCAACAGTGGGAGGGCTTCTAGTGTCCTGGCCCCACTGCTGGACCTCCTGATGGCACCTGGTATTTCTAGCCACTGTGTGACACAGAGTGTTGGACTGGATGGGCCTTTGGCCTGATCCAACATTGGCGTCTCTTATGTTCTTATGTATGTTCTTAAGTGTGGAAAGGACCACTGATGCAAACCATTTTGGCAAATGAAAGCTTGTGCTACAGTGTCCTCTACTGGGCAGCCCATAATATTGCAAAGCCAGATATTGCGTCCTCTCCGGAAGCGGAGACAAATCTGTAAAGACATCGTTTTTCTCTGGCTGAACAAACCGTGACCCTTCATCCCTTGCAGATATGTTGATCTCTTGTTTGCTCTCATAGACCTCCGATTCATCTGACTGACAGCCCTTCCCTGACAGGTGTCCGCCTTTCCCCCTTCTGTGTGGCACCCGTTAATCTCTCATCTACATTTTGCTCCCAGTTCCAACATAGCTGATGTCTGTCAGAGCTAGAGTTACATTCGGAGCGAGCCCGGCCTCGTAAATCCAAAGAAATCGATCACACCTCCGCTTTCCCCTCTTAGCCCCTTGAGTTATTGTGCTAACCTGTCGTCTGTCACAGAACTGGACGGGAAAGGTGGAATAGGATTCCGGAATGCATGACGTTCAAGGGGAAAGCTGGCAGGAATGAACACGATTAGCTGTGATGAAGGGAAAGTTATTCATTGTATTTTACTTTAAAAAAATCTTAGAATCATAGAATCGCAGACTTGGAAGGGGCATACAGACCATCTAGTCCAACCCCCTGCCCAATGCAGGACCAGCCTACAGCATCTCTGACAAATATTCGTCCAGCCTCTTCTTGAAAGCTGTCAGTGAAGGGGAGCTCACCACCTCCCAGGGCAGCTGATTCCACCTTTGAACCACTCTGACGGTGGAAAAGTGTTTCCTAATATCCAGACGATACCTTTCTGCATGTAAATTAAACTCGTTGCTTCCGGTCCTATCCTCTGCTGCCAACTGGAACAGCTCCTTGCTCTCCTCCAAATGGCAGCCTTTCAGATATTCAAAGAGAGCAATCATGTTCCCCTCCTCTTCTCCAAACTCAACATTCCCAAGGCCCTCAGCCTTTCCTCGTAGGACTCAGTCTCCAGACCCCTGATCATCCTCGTCGCACTCTTCTGCACCCCTCTCGATTTTGTCCACGTCCTTTTTGAAGTGAAGCCTCCAGAACTGCACACAGGACTCCACGTGCGGCCTGACCAAGGCAGTATACAGAGGGGCTATGACTTCCTGCGATTTCGATGCTATGGCCCATTTAATACAACCCAAGACTGAATTTGCCTTTTTTGCCACCGCATCACACTGACTGCTCATATTTAGTTTACAGTCCACCCTTACCCCAAGATCTCTTCCGCATGCACTACTCCCCAGAAACGTATCCCCCATCCAGTATTTGTGCTTGACATTTTTGTGGCCCAGATGTAATACTGTGCATTTATCTTTGTTGAACTGCATTTTGTTTGCAACTGTTCACTTAATTGGGATTGCTGCAGAAATCCAGCTTTTTCAAAAATTCCCTTTATGATTTGGGACTTCCACAAGCTGAATGAGTGAAATTTACTAATCCCCCCTGGTGGATATTTATTTACCTATACACTATTTCCCAAGTGTGGCTACCATCTGCGGATACCTAAATCCACAGATGGGGGCCTCACTTGCACAGATTTTTCAGCAAAGTTCGGTGAATTCTCGGGTGAAATCTAAAACCTTCAAAAAAAAATGCAGGGCGGCTAAACTCCCTCCAAAGTAAAATCTGCACAAGTACAGAGAATGTGCCTACCTCCGGTGGTTGTTGTTGGAGCCCAGGAGCTGTGCAGTGGTGGTTCCAAGTGGTAGTGGCTGCACAGCCCATGAGCTGCACCTGGCATGCTGGTGGCATCCACGCAGCCCAGGAGCTGTGTTGAGTATACTGCTGGTGGCAGGGCAGCCTAGGAGTTCCACTCGTCCTGCCAGCACTGGTGCAGGCCACGAGCCACACTAGTGTGTGAGTTGTGCTTGGCCAGCCAGAGGAAAAGACTGGAAAAGACGAAAATGCTAGGAGTTCAAGGTGGCAGGGAAAAGAGGCAGACCCAACAGGAGATGGATGGACTCCATTATAGCATTGGATAGTATAAGCATTGGGAAAACTGCAGAAAAGGGGCAACTCGATGATAAAAGGGTTGGAACACTTTCCCTATGAGGAAAGGTTAAGGCGCTTGGGGCTCTTTAGCTTGGAGAAAGGACAACTGAGGGGTGACGTGATCGAGGTTTATAAGATTATGCATGGGATAGAGCAGGTTGAGAAAGAGGTACTTTTCTCCCTTTTTCATGATAGAAGAACTCCATATGGGCACTTCATGAAACTGCTGAGCAGTCAGGTTAGAATGGATAAAAGGAAGTCCTTCTTCACCCAAAGAGTGATTAACACATGGAGTTCACTGCCACAGGAGGTGGTAGCGGCTACAAGCATGGATGGCTTCAAGAGGGAACTGGATAAACATATAGGGCAGAGGTCCCTCAGGGGCTATTAGCCACAAGGTATAGGTAGGAATTATCAGTTTGGCGCAAGGGATGCACTGTGTTCTTGGTGCTTGGGAGAGTGGGCAACAGTGGGAGGGCTTCTGGTGTCCTGGCCCCACTGCTGGACCTCCTGATGGCACCTGGTATTTTTGGCCTCTGTGTGACAGAGTGTTGGACCAGATGGGCCATTGGCCTGATCCAATATTGGCTTCTCTTATGTTCTTATGGAAAAACATATGGAGGAGAAGGTCCATCAGTGGCTATTTAGCCACAAGGTATAGGTAGGAACTCTCAGGCTGGGACAAGTGATGCTCTGTATTCTTGGTGCTGGGGGGGGGCAACAGTGGGAGGGCTTCTAGTGTCCTGGTCCCACTGCTGGACCTCCTGATGGCCCCTGGTATTTTTGGCCACTGTGTGACACAGAGTGTTGGACTGGATGGGCCATTGGCCTGATCCAACATTGGCTTCTCTTATGTTCTTATGACTCCATCAAGGAAGCCGCAAAGGCTCTCAGTTTCCAAAACCTGAGCGAGGCTGTTAATGAGAGGGAGTTCTGAAGGACGTTAATTCATAGGGTCGCCAGGAGCTGGAAGCAAGTTGATGGCACGTCTCAAACACGATCACGGATCGTGTGTCAGATTGACACCATGGTGACGTCCGGATTACAGACGTTGCCCTTCAAGATGGCTGCTGTCCAGAGACTTCGGTCTGCTACAACAATTTCTATGAACTGATTCCTTTAAAAAAAGTGAACCAGGGTGTGTGTGAGAGAGACCTGTGAGCCAGCTACCCAGCATTCCATGAACTCATTCATCCACCCCACCGAGCGTTTTCATTGGGAAACTGTCATTGCTCGTGGCGATCTATTTCGTCCCATTTCTATTTTTGATTTTCGCTTCAAAATTCCTTTGCTTCGGCAAAGGCACTTTAACGAACGGGCTCTGCTCTTAAAAAGGGTAAATATAGCAAATCCCTTTGGGGGGTGGCGAGAACATTTGAACATTTTATTATTTCTTGGAGGGAAAAGGTTTTAACGGGATGGCAAAATATCAGGGAATCATTAGACAAAAGCGGAGAAAGGGCTAAGGGGAGGAGTGTGCCATAAATTATAAAATGAAACAAACTCCTATGTATATTTGCATTTATAAGCATAGTTGTTTGTACAGTTATATATATTTTTTTCTGGAACCCAACAGGTTCGTTTGTGCAGACGGAAGCTGTACACTTTAGAACACTGCAGATAATAGAACTCCTTTTCTCACTTAGTAATATCCCAAATGCTGTAATGAGCCAATGCTGAAGGGCTTTCTTTTACATAAGACTCTTATAATCCTTTATTAACTGCATTTTGCTGAGAAATAAGCTAAAACACTGCCAAGCTGTGCCAACCACGCTTGGCACCATTCACCTTCGGCGGGCTTCCCCCCCCCCCGCTTTTTGTGTGCCTCCATTGTTCTAGCGAGTTAATAGACCTCTAATAGACCATTTGAGCTCCTTTCTTAAGCGCCTCCAAACCCTACGGAGCCTCCTTGTTCAGAGGCAGTGTACCGCTAATAGGGATGCTAGTGGAGTTCTCGTCCCTTCTCATTCAGCCTGAAAATCCCCATTTCGGTTAAGAACATAAGAGAAGCCAATGTTGGATCAGGCCAATGGCCCACCCAGTCCAACAATCTGTCACACAGTGGCCAAAAAGACCAGGGGCCATCAGGAGGTCCAGCAGT
>NW_015167657.1:13503-21467 GCF_001447785.1 Gekko japonicus
CCAGGTCTTTAATTAGGAGCCGCCCACATTACCATCAATGACCACTATTAATATCTGCGGAGTAGACTGGCTGTAGTTGAGATTGAGCCAAACCGCCTTGAAGAACAGGAGCCTGTATTCGCTTTGAGCCTGCATTATATGGCACGCCATCTTGCTTAATAATCACTGTGTGCACTTTGACTTGAAATTGTTGATTGTTTTAAATGTGTTAAATGTTTTAAATGTGTATATGAATCCTGGCACACTGTGCCAAGCAATGTGAGCCGCCCTGAGCCCGCTTGCAGGGAGGGTGGGCTATAAATGCAACAAACAAACAAATAATTTTTCAGATTTCCTGAAGTACTGGTGTTCTGCTGGAAGACTGGAGAAGAGCGAATGTTGTCCTGATCTTCAAGAAGGGAAAAAAGACGGATCCAGGAAATTAAAGGCCTGTCAGTTTGACATCAATATCTTGAAAAATTCTAGAGCAGATTATTAAACGCTCTGTCTGTGAGCACCTTGAACAGAATGAGTTAATTGGTAGTAGCCAGCATAGGTTTATCAAGAATAAGTCATCTCAAGCCAACCTTATCTCCTTTTTTTGACAGAGATACTAAAATGGCTGACTCTGGCAATGCTGTGGATATAGTGTATCTAGATTTCAGTAAAGGATCTGAAAAAGTTTCTTATGATATCCTTGAGGATAACCAGGATCACGAAACTGCGGAGGAAATCGGGTGAAGCCCCGAGTCAAAATGTAGCCCCGGAACTTCAGGTGTGAAATTGACATGTTTGTGTCGGGGCAAACGGCGGCTGTGTTGCGAGGCAGCTCTAGTGAGAAATCGCCCCTGGAGAAGGCCTCAGCCTCTGGACCATTGTTGGACCTCCAGAGGAACTGGTGGCCACTGTGTGAGACGGGAGGCTGGACTAGATGGACCCTCCCTGGTCTGATCCAGCAGGGCTATTCTGAGGTTCTTATCAGGGGAAGGCCTCGACCTCTTTGCCCTGTTGTTGGCCCTCCAGAGGCACTGGTTGGCCACTGTGTGAGACAGGCCGCTAGACTAGATGAAGTATTGGTCTGATAGAGCAGGGCTCCTCTTATGTTCTTCTCGGGCAGCTCTAGTGAGAAATCGCCCCTGGAGAAGGCCTCAGCCTCTGGACCATTGTTGGACCTCCAGAGGAACTGGTGGCCACTGTGTGAGACAGGCCACTAGACTAGATGAAGTATTGGTCTGATAGAGCAGGGCTCCTCTTATGTTCTTCTCGGGGATGGCCTTGGTCTCTATACCCTGTTGTTGGCCCTCCAGAGGAACTGGTTGGCCACTGTGTGAGACAGGCCACTAGACTAGATGAAGTATTGGTCTGATAGAGCAGGGCTCCTCTTATGTTCTTCTCAGGGATGGCCTTGGTCTCTATACCCTGTTGTTGGCCCTCCAGAGGAACTGGTTGGCCACTGTGTGAGACAGGATGCTGGACTAGATGGACCACTGGTCTGATCCAGCAGGGGTCTACTGATGTTCTTATCAGGGGAAGGCCTTGACCTCCATACCCTGTTGTTGGCCCTCCAGAGGAACTGGTTGGCCACTGTGTGAGACAGGATCTTGGACTAGATGGACCACTGGTCTGATCCAGCAGGGCTCTTCTGATGTTCTTATCAGGGGAAGGCCTTGACCTCCATACCCTGTTGTTGGCCCTCCAGAGGAACTGGTTGGCCATGGTGCGAGACAGGATCCTGGACTAGATGGACCTTCACTGGTCTGATCCAGCAGGGGTCTACTGATGTTCTTCTCAGGGGAAGGCCTTGGCCTCTATGCCCTGTTGTCGGACCTCCAAAGGAACTGGCTGGCCACTGTGTGAGACAGGAGGCTGGACCAAATGGACCTCTGGTTTTAACTGGGGATGCTGGGAATTGAACCTGAAACCTTCCACATCCACAGCAGAGGCTCTTCCTCTGAGCCACAGCCCCTCCTCTGTGTCTCATCTCTCTGCTCCCAACCAGCAAGCAGAAAAATGAGCCAAATCAGCAGGGTTTTCAGCATCATTAATGCTAACAAAGTGAACCGTACTGAGGAACTATGGAGATATGCCTAAATATTGCTTCTCTTTACGGTCAGCAGGCAGGAGCTATGGGCGGGGCAACCACATATACCCTCACTCAACTTCTAATTTTTCCTTCTTTTTACAAGAACATTTTGTCCAGTCACATTTTGCTGGTATTCTCTGAGGGTCTTACATTTGCACCTGGACAGCCTCGAACCTGTGGCTTAAAGTTGAGGATTTTTGTTTGGATCTGTATCACTGCTGAGGGAAAGCAACACCCGTTCCTCTGAAAATACTCTTCATAACATCAGATGAAATGCTGGCTTAATATTTGCTTTTTAACGACAGATGTAATTTGTGGCCAAACCACAGCTGGTCTCCAGAAATAGCTTTCTAGAAGTTCTAGGTGTTGAGGGTCAGGGAAAAACATATACTTTCCATAGAGAAGCTTTAGCGGAAGAACTGTGAAACTGAGGCGTTTGGGTTGCATTAATAAGACTGGTATTCTCTGAGGAAGACATTCCACATCTCCCTCCCAGAATCTTTTGCAATAATGCTCCGAACTCCAGAAGATCCAGACTAAGTTCAGGGTGGGCCGGGGGCGGAGGGAAAGGAGGATGTCACTTGGTTAAGCTTAAAAGCTTTCCGTGCGCCTTCAGATAAGCATCTGCCGCTTCCGCTTTGCCCGTGAACTCGGTGAAGTGCTGGCAATTATTCATTCGTGCCTTTTGAGTCAAGTGGGAGCCAACTCAAACAGAGGGTCTCTCTCCGTGTACCCAGGAAAGAAACAAACAGGAATCAGAGATAAGGACTGATTTGCCACCAGGGTGATAAAGCAGAGCGAAGACCCATCTGTCTGCAGGATACCAAATCGAGTGGTGCTTTCAAAATGAGTGGACCCCTTGTTGTTGTTCAGTCGCACAGTCGAGTCCGACTCTTTGCGACCCCATGGACAAGATCCCGCCAGGCCCTCCTGTCTTCCGCCGTCCTCTGAAGTTTGCTCAGTTTCATGTTCGTTGCATCTTTGACACTGTCTAACCATCTCATCCTTTGCCATCCCTGTCTTCTTTGACCTTCAATCTTTCCCAGCATCAGGGTCTTCTCCAGTGAGTGCTCCCTTCTCATTGGGTAGCCAAAGTATTTGAGCTTCAGTTTCATTATCTGGCCTTCCAGGGAACAGTCAGGGTTGATTTCTTTTAGGATTGACTGATTGGATCTCCTTGCAGTCCAAGGGACTCTCAAGAGTCTTCTCCAGCACCATAGTTCAAAAGAATCTATTCTTCAGCGCTCGGCCTTCCTTATAGTCCAACTCTCGCAGCCATACATGACTACTGCCCGACCCATTATTTGGGGGAACCGAGTTAGTCTCTACAGATAGGGATGCCAATCACCAGGTTGGAGAAAATGGCTGCTTTTTAGATGCTTTTAAATGCACATTGATGCTTGCATATGACCACCAATGCATCACCAACATACTATTCAAACTGCACACAAAAGCTTATACATTGGATAAAACTTTGTTGGTCTTGAAGGCGCCCCTGGACTCCAGCTGTGTTCTCAAGATTCCCAAACCTGTCGCTCCCTTAGAAGCATTTACAAACCCAAAGACATGCCAAGAAGAGCCAATAAAAAGATATCAATACTTATTAGATTCTAAATGTAACTTGAAACCTTTATCTGAACTAAACTGGTGGCAAAAAGCTCAAATTGAATCAAGGTATCTCTCCTTATATATAATTGAATAGTGGGTGCCAAAGTTCTAATTCTAAAATGCACTCCCTTAGTGTATGGCTGATGGCACTGCTCCTCAGCATATATCGCCACCAATCAGAAGGCAAAGCCCGGGTCCCGCCCACACCACAACTGCTGCGACAACCTGGTCTTTTGCATATGGAAGCTGATTGGACTTCACTCCATTCCACACCTCAAACTCCCCCCCCCACAAGGCAGTTGGAATGTCAGTTGCATATGGAACCTGCTGTATTCTGGTGGTGTGCAGGTCCCAGGTTCATGTTTTAAAAGCAGACTGACACTGTTTGCCCAAAGCCAGAGCACTCTCCCAGAGCCTCTTTCTAGATCCCAGTGTATTTATTTCCGCAACGGGCATTATTTCTAGTAAGCATACACGCAATAACACATTGAAGACTCTTGTGCTGTGGTGGCAGCTGCTGCCAAAGCAACTTTTTAAAAAAAATCACCACAGCCAATCAGAAACCTTACTGGACAAAAGCCCCACCTGGCTCCACCCACTTTCTAGAAACACTCGGTGAGCACCAGGGGAGGTGTGGGCGGGCATCTTGGGGCCCAGAGACACCCTGTTAGGGGTCCCGGCATAGACTGAAAAGAGGTCGCTATCATAGAATCATAGAGTTGGAAGAGACCTCCGGGGTCATCTAGTCCAACCCCCTGCACAAGGCAGGGGAGCCACAAATGCCTCCTCCTCCACACACACACACAGAGTGACCGCTATTCCACACCCAGAAGATGACAAAAAACCTCCAGGATTGCTTCCTGACCCCAAAGTGGCAATCGGCATTTCCCTGGGTGTGTAAGAAAGGGCCACGAGAACTAAGCACTGAGGCAACCCTTCCTGCCCTCCCTCTCATGATCTGCCTCAGTCCACAGAATCCTCATTGCTGTCACAGATGGCCATCAAGCCTCTGCTTGAAAACCTCCAAAAGAGAACCCACCACCTCCCAAGGAAGCCAGTTCCACTGAAAAACCACTCTCACTGTCAGGAAGGTCTTCCTAATGTTTAGCCGAAAACTCTTCGGATTTAATTTCAACCCGTTGTTTCTGGTCCGACCTTCTGGGGCAACAGAAAACAACTCCACACCATTCTCTCAACGACAGCACTTCAAGTACTTGAAGATGGTTACCATATCACCTCTCAGTTGTCTCCTCTCCAAGCTAAACATACCCAGCTCCTTCAACCTTTCCTCATAGGACTTGGTCTCCAGACCCCCTCGCCGTCTTCGTTGCCCTCCTCTGGACACGTTCCAGCTTGTCTATATCCTCCTATATACTGCCCTTGCTTCCGATGATAAAAGCCGTCGAAACAGGGCACCCTATCTGGTCATCCCGCTAATTCACAACTGCGGGATTTGAATTTGGGGGTCTCAGCTGAGTTCACAAAGTGCTTGGCAAAGATGACAGGACTCAGTCTAGCTGAACAATATGCCCATAAACAGCCAGGGTAATGGACTGGACCTAGTCCAGACAGTTGCATGAACCAGATTTGCTCCCATGCCATGGAATTCCATCTGTTTCTCCCCCGTAATTGCCCTATAAAGAACTCAGAGCAAGTTTGGGGGAAACGACAGCCATATGGGAGGTCGGGGGGTGGTGGTGGCCATTCATTGGTAAATACCCGCATTGTCTTATTTTTGAAAGACGTTTCTCCTCGGTTAATTGTTAATATCATTCTTTCTCCTCTGGAAACAAAAATGGAACGCCCACACAGATGGCTGAACTTTTGAGCTGTGCCGAGACAAAGGAGGAATGTGCATGCAGATATGGGCAGTGCGCAAGAACCTTCCCTGCTGTGCAAACGTTATGCCAGAATGGAAGGATGCACAAAGGAAGTAAGTATCGGAGATTCTCCTCATCCGTGTTCTACCCAGAGTTTGGAGATCTGAATTGCCGGATATTTATTTAATTTATACCCCACCTTCCTCCTCCAAATGGGACCCAAAGCAGCCTAGGATGCGTTAAGAGAAGCACTTCTCGATGCTTGGGGATCCAACAGATGCATTAAGAGAAGCATTGTGTTCAGATCACAGGAGGTGGTAGTTCCGCTCTGTTCTGCTATGGTCAGGCCTCACCTGGAGTCCTGTGTCCAGTTTTGGGCACCACATTTTAGGAAGGATGTTGACAAGCTCGAGCATGTCCAGAAGAGGGCAACCAGGATGGTGAAAGGGTTGGAATCCAAGTCTTATGAGGAAAGGCTGAAAGAATTGGGTCTGTTTAGCCTGGGAAAGAGAAGGCTTAGAGGGGACACGATTGCAGTCTTCAAGTATTTGAAGGGCTGTCATGTAGAAGATGGAGCAGATCTATCCTCGGGTTGCAAGACTGAATCTAATGGGTGGAAATTACAAGGGAGTCGATACTGGCTAAATACCAGGAGAAACTTCCTAACTGTAAGAGTGGCTGAGCAGTGGAACAGTCTGCCTCGGGAGGTGGTGGAGGCTCCTTCGCTGGACGTTTTCAAGTGGAGGCTGGACGACCATCTCTCGGGTATGTTGTAGGGCTATCTTTCGGCTATGCTCCTGCAGAGTGCCGGGGGTTGGACTAGATGACCTGCAAGGTCCCTTCCAACTCTAACATTCGATGATTCTACATCCTCCTCCTCCTCTCCTCCATTTTAATTTCACAACAATCCTGTAAGGTCGGTTAGGTTGACAAGAGTGTGACCTGTGGCAGGGAAGCACGCAGGGTGACCTTGGACGAGTGGAGAGTTGAACCTGTGAGTCTTCCGGATACTAGTTTGACACTATTGGTGCAGTTCCCGAAGTGAAGTCAACACACTGGGAATTTTGCATCATTTTACCAAAAAAACCCTTATTGGTCTCAGTCTTTCTGTTCTGCCCATTTTTTTGGTGCCCTTTCCACTGAACATGCAAATTTATGCTTTCAAAAAAAAAATGTTTAGAGTATGAAACTTTCCTCTAAGACGTGTTCCTAAAACCTGTGTTCCTCCAAGTGTCAGATGTTCGGGCAACTCTGGAATATTCACTCCCTAAAAAAAAATCACTCCATAAAAGAAACCAACCGTGACTGTTCCCTGGAAGGGCAGATAATGAAACTGAAGCTCAAATACTTTGGCCACCCAATGAGAAGGGAGCACTCACTGGAGAAGACCCTGATGCTGGGAAAGATTGAAGGTCAAAGAAGACGGGGACGGCAAAGGATGAGATGGTTAGACAGTGCCATAGATGCAACGAACATGAAATTGAGCAAGCTTCAGAGGACGGCGGAAGACAGGAGGGCCTGGCGGGATCTGGTCCATGGGGTTACAAAGAGTCGGACTCGACTGTGCGACTGAAAAAAAAATGTCGGATTCGAGCTATTTAGGGCAGTACATCCTTAGGAGATGGGTGGAATGAGAAATCCCTACTCTGGAAGTGCACTCCGTCCTCCGTTTCTTAGGCTCACTAGCAGATGCCTAACCACAAGGTCAACTTGCTTCTCTAATTCCAGGGTAGTTTTGCGGGAACGCGGGGGTATTTATTCACTTCTGCTTGTGATTTGGGGAGGGGGGGGGAGTTAAGGGCCAGCTGATAATGCCGCGTTTTGTTCCATGTCTCGGGTGTGTTTTCAATTTAGCCGTTTATTTGGTGGCGAACGTTGTTTACTGCCATGAAGTCACAGATAGAGACAGAGAAGGTAATTGCGGGCACCGCATTCCCCCGGCTTGCCAAGAGTTCCCCTTCCATTACAGCACAGCAACCGGGCACTGCTGCCAAGCTGCCCAATGCCAGAGGCAGAAAAGGGGAAGGAGTCGAGCAAAATAACATCTCGGCTCTTAGGCTGCTCCAAAAGTGCGTCTAATAAGGGAAGGACGTAAACGCCACCATTCACTCGAGGGGGGAAATCAATAAAAGGGGCGGGGGGAGAGTATGTTCAAACGGTAGAATTGTATCTATTTATTCACTTATATATTTAATTAAGCTTATATCTCGCCCAACCCCACAAGTAGGCTCAGGGCGGCTCGCAATATATAAAATATACAATAAAATAAGAATAAGCATGTAATCAAAGCCAAAATGAAAACAATCAGTGCAAGCTGGCGAAGAAGAAGAATTAGAAGAAGAACAGGAGGAGGAGGTTGGATTTATACCCCGCCCTTCACTCGGAGTCTCAGAGCGGCTTACAAACTCCTTTCCCTTCCCCTCCCCACAACAGACACCCTGGGAGGTAGGTGGGGCTGAGAGAGCTCTGACAGA
>NW_015167657.1:22474-60081 GCF_001447785.1 Gekko japonicus
GGCATTCCTCGCAGGGTTGTTGCAAAGATACCATGGAGAGAAGAACCACAGATGCCTCCCTGAGTATCTTAAGGCAGCAGCATGGTTAAGAGTCCTGAAGCATGGCAGGACTCTAATCTGGAGAACCGGGTTTGATTCCGCACTACTCCACATGAAGCCAGCTGGGTGACCTTGGGCCAGTCACAGCTCTCTCAGCCTCCCCCCATAAGTGTTAGTCTGTCTGTAGCAGCAGATAAGAGCAAGAGTCCAGGAGCACCTTAAAGACTAACAAAGAGTGATGAACACATGGAATTCACTGCCACGGGAAGTGGCGGCGGCTACAAGCACGGACGGAGTGTTGGACTGGATGGGTGGCAGGGGACGAGCTTTTGTGAGTCACTGCTCACTTCTTCAGACAGATCAAGATAGGTAGCTGTGTTAGTCTGTCTGTAGCAGAAGAACTGTCCATGGGATTTTCCCCATGGACTATAAGGAAGGCCAAGCGCCGAAGAATAGATTCTTTTGAACTATGGTGCTGGAGAAGACTCTTGAGAGTCCCTTGGACTGTAAGAAGATCAAATCAGTCAATCCTAAAAGAAATCAGCCCTTCACTACCCAAAGGTGTCTCAGAGTGGCTTACAAACTCCTTTCCCTTCCCCTCCCCACAACAGACACCCTGTGAGGTCGGTGGGGCTGAGAGAGCTCTGACAGAAACTGCTCTTTTTTTCAAGGACAGCTCTTGTCAGAGCTACGGCTTGCCCAAGGTCATCCAGCAGGTGCAAGTGGAGGAGTGGGGAATCAAACCCAGCTCTCCCAGAGTAGAGTCCGCGCACTTAACCACTACACCAAACTAGCACAATTAAAACACTAATAAAATCCCACCGTGGCCTTTGTCCAGTGCCGTTGTCATTGACATGAAAACCTCACAGATGCCAACTCTAATATGCAGTTCTGACCCGTTAAGTAGAAGTCCAGTAAAAAGAGAGGGATGTCCCTCGCTCTCATTAAAAGCCTGGCGGAAGAGCTCTGTCTTGCAGGCCTTGCGGAGCTGTAAAAGGTCCCGCAGGGCCCTGATCTTGTATGGGAGCTCATTCCACCAGTTGAGGCGGACGTCCTTGGGGCCGGGGACCACATGTTCAAGTTCAAGTTTATTAAAAACAGTCATAAGACCAGCAAAGACCAAAGTAGTACAACAAAATAGTACAACACAGAGTCTACAACATAGGATCCTTACAACCTTAATTACTAAAATACCAAACCGGTCAATTCCATCATTAATGGCTCGAGTTACAATACATTATGCGCTTTTTGATTACCAGGTAACAATATTTAGCAACTCTGCGTGTGACAGAATCAAAAGTATCGGCCAATAAAAACTTCATCAAACATTCCTCGTCATATGTGAGATAATAAGACAAGGGTTTAAAACGTGAGAGAAGGGGTATCAGCAACTGCTGTCTCTCTTCATCATACATAGGACAATGGAGCATTATATGAGAGGCCGACTCCACCTGCTCTAGCAAACAGGAGGAGATTCTCTGATGTATGGGGGTCCGGGAATATCTGCCATAGAGTACTGCTGAGGGTAAAACATCGAGCCGTGCTCTAGTAAATGCCCATCTATGGTTAGGGTTTTTTATGAATCCAAGGTAAGATGCAACATTTAAACCTGGGGGGGACCACATGAAGATGTTGACTGGCATACTGTAAAAGCCCTTCGGGGCTCAAGAGGGAGAAGCTCTGCTCTTGAGAAAATGTGCTTCGGAACACCAGGTCAAAGAAAGCTGCAGCATGGGACCAAAAAGAACACCAGGAACGATCTACCCAGTGTGCCGTCATGGTTGCCGCTAGAATGCACAGCCGGGCACGGCCAAACAAGATTCAAGGGAAATGTGTTCTTAGTGGTTTCCCAGAGCCAGAAGGGAAACAGAGAAAGGGGGAAGATGGAAATACTGGTGGTTTTGCTGACTGCGAAGAGAAGTTGATGGGACCGAGTGCGGTTAAGAGGCAACCCCGAGGACGCAAAAGCCGCCTTCGATTGTGAATCCCAGAGAGGAAGAGGAAGATGTGCTGCAGAATTTAGGAGACTGCATATTTGAGGTACAAAGTGCCACCGGGAGGAGCATCCTCCTTAGACCCAAACTCCTACTCATGTTCTTAAGTATCCTGTCCATCTCAGCGTCTCCATACCTTGGCTTTACCGAGAAGGACTGTGTCATTGTGGCCACATCGTCTGCTGCTGCAGCCAAAACCAACTCTGGAAAGAGAAAACCTTACCAAATAAAGTCATGGGATAATCTCTGTCTGCCCAAGACAGGTGGGGAATGCCATGGATGAGAAGGGAGCGGGGAGGATCCATGCCTGGGCCTGGTCACACTTCAGAAGTCCAGTTGAGGGACAACAGAAAGAGCTTCTGTTATCAAAGACAGGTTCCTACCCTGCCGGACGCTGGCAGCTGCCCGGAACATCCATGTTTTGCCAGTCCACACATCACCATGCTCCACATGTATTCACAGGACATCTCGAAGCCACAGAGATGTTATATTCTCGCCAAAGACAGTCCACTCCAAAAATGAAAGATTTATTGCAGTTCCATAAAACACAGATGGCACGTCACAGCAGCTGCAGCGGCATCAAAACTAACGCCCAGAGGAAAGCTTGGGCGTGGAGCGTAAATCAGCCAAATTAAGGCTGGGTTTCAACGCTGTGCATGTGGCATGCCAAGGAGGCTAATGCACTAGAGGTGCAGATGGTTCTTACTCCGACAGAAACTCAGCACAGTAACAAAAGCTTGCTTCAGTTCTCAGCCATATTGGGCATCCTTTGCCACGCATCTAAAGCGAGCACCTCCGTGTCTTCTCAGTATTTTCGTCTTCTCTAGAAGCACCACATCGCCTTCCTCATGACTGGCAACATTTGGAGAGCAGCACCGGGAGGGAGCACATGTCTTGAGGCTGGTTCTGTGCATCGGTGTGATCAGGGGTCATTTCGTAGAAAAAGAGGTGCAGGAGGTCATTAGCATAACTCATTTGCATAACTTATTTGCATAGGCCACACCCCCTGACATCACCGGAAGTGTGTCAGAAGGCAACACCCACCGCTCAGGCTCCACTGGACTGTTTTGGATTGCTAGCTATTGGGATGGGGGGGGGGATGTGCAGATCTGTCCTCGCAGAGGAGGGAGAGCTTGTACCTGAAGTACCTGAATAAAACATGGTCTTAAAGGTGCCACTGGACTGTTTTGGGCGGGGGGCTCTGCAGCTTACCTGGCTGCTTCTTGCTCTGACTGAGGGCTGCTGGGAGCAGGGGGCGGGGCTTGTTGCATGTGCCTTCCCCCTGGGCTCTTTACTGCCGGAGCTCCGCTCCTGTGCGCTCCTGCAGGAAATGACCCCTGGGTGTGATGTTTATGAGATGGTGGATCACAACAGTGGGGCCAGTGTACTTGTGCCTGCTGTCCCACCCTGCATGTTCTGTCAACATACTGAAAGGTAGGGTGTAAAGGGCTGTGATCTTTTTGCCTTGGTGCACTGGTAACTGTCTTGACTCCAAACAGGGGTCAAGTAACGAATGAATATACAAAAACCTTTTGTAAATTGACATGTTCTATTTGTAGTTGTCATTCTAAAATGCATAGTGTGCTATTATTACATCCTTATCAGGTACATGTATACAATTCATTCAGTTTAACAACTACCAGTTAATTTGGCATCAATATGATAAAAAGTCAACCCCCAATGGGAGTTACCGGAATTACAAGCCCGCTGCCAAAGGGGGGGGGGAGTTTTCAATTGTAGTCTGTCGATGCTTATTGCTGGTCTTACAAAAGACACATTGTGCAGCGAAGATTCATGAACGGAGCGCTCCTGTCATTCCCAAAGATTGGTGGCACAGAAATATTTTTAATGAAACCCAAGGCCAGGTTATTATTATTATCATGGCTTGCCCAATCCCTGCTACTGCAGTGCTCTGGGCAATGTAAGATAATGACAAAAACATTCAAACATAGAATAAAACATCTGAATAACATTAATAACACCAGGGCTTTTTTTGTAGAAAAAGCCCAGCAGGAACTCATTAGCATAATAGGCCACACCCAACACCAGAAACTCATTAGCATATTAGACCACACCCCAACAGCACAGCTCATTAGCCTATTAGGCCGCACCCCCATGTTACCAGAAGTGTGCTCATCCAGCCACACCCACCTTTTGCTTCTTATTCTGTTTTCCTTGTTTGTTGTCAGAACCCAGGGCTTTTTTGGAGCAGGGACTCCTTTGCATGTTAGGCCACACACCCCTAACGTAGCCAATCCTAATGAGTTTCTGCTGTTGGGTGTGGCCTATTATGCCAATGAGTTCCTGCTGGGCGTGGCCAACTTGGGAGCCAGCCAGAACTCCGTTCCTGTGTGTTCCTGCCCAAAAACAGCCCTGAATAACACTAATCTAAAAAAACCTCAGATAGCTAGTTCCAGCTTTCCTCCCCGCCCCCATGACACGCTGAACACTTCGCGGGTGGGAGTGGGAGAGGGGCACGGCAAGTGCAAAGAGCAGAAGGGGGTGCCAGCCAAGACGGTCACTATCGCTGTTAATATCTCGTGGCGGGTAGAACTTTGGAGCTCCCTCCCCACGGAGATCCGTCTGCCTTACCCTATCGGTGTCTTTTGCAAGCAGGTGAAGACCAGTGTTCCCTCTAAGCTGAGTTAGTGTGAGCTAGCTCACAGTTTTTTAACCTCCGGCTCACAGTTTTGCGTCCACTCAGGAAGGAGGGCTCCAGAGCAGTGTTCCCTCTAAGCTGAGTCAGTGTGAGCTAGCTCAGTTTTTTTAGCCTCCAGCTCACACATTTTTGCCTTAGCTCAGGAAGGAGGGCTCCAGAGCAAACTAATTTATGCAGCAGCCAAATTGCTCGCTCACAACTTTAATGCTAGTAGCTCACAAAGTAGAATTTTTGCTCACGAGACTCCACAACTTAGAGGGAACATTGCTCCAGAGAGAGCTAATTTATGCAGCAGCCAAATCGCTCGCTCACAACTTTAATGCCAGTAGCTCACAAAGTAGAATTTTTGCTCACAGGATTCCACAGCTTAGAGGGAACGTTGGTGAAAATGTCTTGGGTTTCACCAGGTACGACCCCATCAATGGCTAGCAACCCTCCTTCCTGGTTCTCATGTCGTTTGCCAAGGTGTTTTTACTGAATTATTATATAATTTAAAGTCTGTTTTTAATTGTTCCAAATGTTTTAATGTTTTTTTATGTTCATGGCCTTGGGGACCCTGATCAGGTGGAAAGGCAGCATAAAAATGCTTTCAATAAATAAATAAATAATGAATGCATCCCAAAAAATGTACGGATGGGGGATCTTTTTTGTCTAAAAAAATCTGTTCCACTTACCCTCATACAGATTTTTCAAGGCAGTCTGAGCTACGGAACAAACAGTATATAAACAAAATTTAATCCTCTGGCAGAACTTGAACACAGGCACATGAAGATGGACTACTGAAGTCTTAAGAACGTAAGGGAGTCATGTTGGATCAGGCCAATGGCCCAACCAGTGAGCTTCTGTGGCATGAGTGGGGATTTGAACCTGAGTCTCAAAACGGAGGAGGGGAGACTGAGGTAAGCTGCTGTGGGTCCCCACTGAGGAGAAAGGTGGGGGTATAAATTAAGTAAAATAAATAAAATATATTAAGAACACAAGAAAAGCCATGCTGGATCAGGCCAGTGGCCCGTCCAGTCCAACACTCTGTGTCACGCAGTGGCCAAAAATACCAGGGGCCACCAGGAGGTCCAGCAGTGGGGGCAGAAATCCAGAAACCCTCCCACTGTGCCCCCCCAAGCACCAAGAAGATAGAGCATCACTGCCCCAGACATAAGAACATAAGGGGAGCCATGTGGGATCAGGCCAATGGCCCATCCAGTCCAACACTCTGTGTCACACAAGAGGACAAAACCCAGGGGACATCAGGAGGTCCACCAGCAGGGCCAGAGCTCTGGAAGCCCTTCCACTTTTGCCCCCCAAGTACCAAGAAGATAGAGCATCACTGCCCCAGACATAAGAACATAAGAGAAGCCATGCTGGATCAGGCCAATGGCCCATCCAGTCCAGAACTCTCTGTCACACAGTGGCCAAAACCCAGAGGCCACCAGGTCCACCAGTGGGGCCAGAACTCCAGAGGCCCTCCAGCTGTGCCCCCCCAAAGCACCAAGAAGACAGAGCATTACTACCCCAGACAGAGTGTTGCATCTATTCCTTGTGGCTAAAAGCCACTAATGGACCTCTGTTCCAGATGTTTATCCAATCCCCTCTTGCAGCTGGCAATGCTCGTAGCTGCCACCACTTCCTGTGGCAATGAGTCCAGAATGAACTCTGTAGAAAACACCCGTCTTCCATCTCAAAACAATTCAGCCTGGCACAAAGGATGCATGCTTCTTAGTAGGGCCACACGCTAAGAGTACACAGTATGGAGTTCCATGAAGGGACGTCCACTATTCCAGTTTATTCCACGACTTTAATAACAGGAAAGAACTTGTTACAATGGGCCAACAGAGGGCTTCCAAATACAAACACGGAAAAGAGCACATTGTTATTTTGAACACAGTCTTGTACGCTTAGCGGTAGTGCAGTAATTCAATACAAAATCAATTCATTACAGTTTTCCAATAAGAAAATGCAACAGCTGAAAATATTAAAAAAGAGAGCCTTAAGGAAAGGGGGGAAAGGGGATGAAAGTGCATGATGAATGAATGTGCAAATGCCACGTAAGGTCACGCCTCCTATAGCATATGAGGGCAATCTGAATGGGCAGCAGGCCAAGTCCTCTATGTACAACTTCATAGAAACATGGAACACAGAAACATAGAGCTGGAAGGGACCCCAAGGGTCATCTAGTCCAACCCGCTGCACAACGCAGTGGCCCCTGCTCTGTGAGGAAGGCAAAAAACCCTCCAGGGTCCCTGGGTCAATCCGACCTGGAGGAAAATCGCTTCTTGACCCCCAAACTTCAAAACAATATTCGTTACCACCATGTGAAGATTTGGGCAGTGGAACATGAACAGTGGTGTTGGACCTGTTGGCTTTTTCACAGGTGCAAGATGGGAGGAGCAACCGGGTCGGGTTCCCCTCCTTACCGCAACCCATCCTTCATGGCTTTTTCTTCACGTGGGGCCCCACAAAACCCCAGCACGACCTTTCCGGGGGGTTAAAAGGAACCCGCCTCCCTCTTGTAGTTATTAGGATCCAGTTCATTGTAATAGTGGACAACATTAACCAACCAGGAAAACTAGCTTAAAAACTATTTTTTTTTGCAATCAATTGCAAAACGTGAACATTTGCTTTTCTAATGTTCTAACCCTTGTTTTCTTTTTCAGTCCCTCCCCCCCCCATTTCAAAAAAGATACAATGTAGAGTGGAAAGTACTAAGAAGGTGCAGCATTTGGGGGATAAAGTGCAATTTTTAATAGGAGCCGGCTGCCGGGATCAGACCCTCTTGTGTCGGAAACGAAAGATCGTGGGAACAGTAGCTCGAAACAAGCGCCAAAGCTCATGCCAAGCCTAAAAAATACAATTGAAGAAGGACAAACCTGACACTGCTTTCCTCAGGTCTTTGAGTATAAGAAATACAGACAATTGTATCTTTCCCTCCAAATGTATTTTTCCCTCCAGAAATGACACAAGTCATTCAACGTAGAATTGGCAATAACTTGTTCTTTTTTTCTTTTCTTCTTTTTGAAAACCTTGGGTAGTACTGGTCATGAGCACTGGTAATCAGCATTGACTCAATCGAGACCTAGGCTTCCTGTCTCATTACCAGTGTTGACTTCTCCATGCCTACTACCTCTCTGCGTATCACACCTAATCCAATCACGCCTGCTAATGCCATTTGACATCTGAAACCACTCCGGTAGGTAGGTAAAGGTTTCCTTTGCTCGAAAGCCAGTTGAATCCAAATATGGGGATGCGGCGCTCATCTCCGTTTCCAAGCCGAAAAGCCAGCGCTGTCCAAAGATGTTTCCGTGGTCACGTGGCCGGCATGACAAGATGCCGAGGCGCACGGAACGCTGTTACCTTCCCAGCGAAGCGGCGCCTATTTATCGACTTGCAATTTCTTGCTTTCGAACTGCTAGGTTGGCAGGAGCTGGGGCCAGAGACAGATCCGTCACTCCGTTACACAGCACTCGGGCCTCGAAATGCTGAAGTACTGACCTTCCGGTCTGCAGCTCAGCGTCTTAACCACTTGAGCCACTACAGCTCCAGAAACGACTCCACTTTCCAATAAATAGGACAGATGGACTTACATTCTACCTGTATCAGGGGAAGCGAGCAGAGACTCCATGAAAGCTCATACTCTGCCACAACATTTTTTTTGCAGTACTGGACTTTAAGGTGTTCCTGGACTCTTACTCTTTCCGACTGCTACAGACAGATTAACAAGACTTCCCCTCTTGATCTATCGCAGAACCCCGTCAGGTAGATTCAGGAGGGTAGCCCTGTTGGTCCGAAGCGGCGGAACAAAGTTTGGCACGCACACGGAAGCGTATACCAGGAATAAAACGTTATTGGTCTTAGACGTGCCCCTGGACTCAGACTTCGTTCCCCTGTGAGGTAGGTTAGGCTGAGTGTGTGTGACCGGCCCAGGGTCACCCTCTGAGCTTCCAAGGCAGGGTGGGGATTTGAACCTGGGTCTGCCAGATCCCACTTCAACTCTCCGACTTCTATGCCACCCTGGCTCTCATATTTAATTCGGTGTGGAAAGCTTAAACAGTCAGGCTCCGGCCAGTGAAAGCTCATGCCACAGTGAGCTAATCTTTCATGCACTTAAGTTATTTTTGTTAGGACTGAATGAAACTGGGGTGGGCCGGAGGAGACGAAAGAGAAGCCCGTCTGGGGGTGGGGGTGTCAGGTGAAAGAGAAACATCCCATTCTAACAGCTAGATTTCCGGAGCACTTTTGAGACAGAGCCGTAGCCAGCGGTGGGGTGCACGGGGAAGGGCCCCCTATTGAATTTGCAGCACCCCTGGGAGGGGGAGGGAGCCTGGGGCAACCGGTGATGATCGTGCTTGCTGCAGGGCCAAGTGAAGGGGGGTCCCCCTGCATTGTTGTTGTTGTTCAGTCGCACAGTCGAGTCCGACTCTTTGCGACCCCATGGACAAGATCACGCCAGGCCCTCCTGTCTTCCGCCGTCCTCTGAAGTTGGCTCAATTTCATGTTCGTTGCATCGATGACACTGTCTAACCATCTCATCCTTTGCTGTCCCCTTCTTCTTTGACCTTCAGTCTTTCCCAGCATCAGGGTCTTCTTCTCCAGTGAGTGCTCCCTTCTCATTGGGTGGCCAAAGTCTTTGAGCTTCAGTTTCATTATCTGGCCTTCCAGGGAACAGTCAGGGTTGACTTCTTTTAGGATGGACTGATTTGATCTCCTTGCAGTCCAAGGGACTCTCAAGAGTCTTCTCCTTGCTTAGGGTTAGCTGGGGCCTGCATATGTCCCTTTAAAAACCTTCCCTTCTCTCACTGGCACATTGGCCCCATCCGGCTTCTTCACTGGGATGCGAGGCGGATCACACATGATACATTTTTTAAAAAAAATTTGTTATGTCAGAAGTGATATCATGTCCCCCCCAGTGCGCCCCCCCCCGAAAACTGCCATGAGTCAGATCACTGGTCCATCAGAGTCGGTACTGTCTACTCAGACTGGCAGTGGCCCTCCAGGGTCTCAGGCGGCCGTCTTTCATATCACTGCTCGGATCTGTCAACTGGAGATGCCGGGAATTGAACCTGGGACGTTTTGCGTGCCAAGCAGAGGCTCTGCCACTGAGCCAGAGACTCTCACATGAAGCTGTTTTATCCCTGGGTCCACCAAGGTCAGTGCTGTCCACTCAGACCGCCAGTTTGGTGTCATGGTTAAGTGTGCGGACTCTAATCTGGGAGAACCGGGTTTGATTCCCTACTCCTCCACTTGCACCTGCTGGTGTGACCCTGGGTCACTCACAAGCTCTGGCACAGCTGTCCTTGAGAAAGAGCAGTTTGTGTTGGAGTTCTCTCAGACCTACCTGCCTCCCAGGGTGTCTGTTGTGGGGAGGGGAAGGGGAAGGAGTTTGTAAGCCGCTCTGAGACACCTTTGGGAAGTGAAGGGCGGGGGATAAATCCAATCTCCTCCTCTTCCTCCTCCTCTTCTTCTTCTCCTCCTCCTCCTCTGAGGAGCATTTCGGTGGGAGGGAGAGCTGTTTCCCAGGGGTCGGCCTCCCGCTTGAGTCAAGGGGCCCTTCCGTGTTATTTAGCCAGTTTGATGTAGTGGTTAAGTGTGCGGACTCTAATCTGGGAGAACCGGGTTTGATTCCCCACTCCTCCACATGCAGCTGCTGGTGTGACCTTGGGTCAGTCACAAGCTCTGGCACAGCTGTCCTTGAAAAAGAGCAGTTTGTGTCAAGAGCTCTCTCAGCCCCACCCACCTCACAGGGTGTCTGTTGTGGGGAGGGGAAGGTAAAGGAGTTTGTAAGCCCCTCTGAGACTCCAAGTGAAGGGTGGGGTATAAATCCAATCTCTTCTTCTTCTTCTCCAGGGTCTCAGGAGTCTTCCACATCACGTACTGCCAGATCCTTTCTTAACTGGAGATATTGGGGATTGAACCAGGGACCTTCCGTGTGACGCTGTTGCAGGGCCTCATCTGATTAGCTATGTAGTGTTGTGACTTGGGATCCTTAAACTGGCTGTTGTATGGTAAAGAAGCTTTCGAGTCTTTTTTTTTTTAAAGCACCCGAGGCAGCAGAGGTTTGGCAAAATCAAGGAGGCAAGCAAGGCATTAAAAATGCAAAAGGCAGAAGGCGGGACAGCTGCTTTTAAAGACGGGGCTAGCTGTCCAAAGCTGCAGTTTCTGCACTGGAAAAAAAACAAAACATACATTCGATTCACTGCAGCAGTGTTTCCTCTTTTCTACTCTTCTACGATTTGCTCTGCAACGGTAAAGAGACACACTACATACGAGGCTAAGACTGAACAGAGCTAATGGATTTTTTTTGTCTCTAATGGGAGCTCAGCTCAGTCCCCGGAGCAGGGCTCCCCAACTTTTTTGAGCCTGTGGCCAGATCTGGAATTACGACGTGGCGGGCGCGGCAACAAAATGGCTGCCACGGGAGGTGGAGCCAGCCCAAAAAATTGATTGCCACAGCTTTACTTCAGTAACACAGTGTAGATCCTTCCTTGGCAGCTGCTGCCTAAGTAATGTTTGTTTGTTTTTTAAATCTGCAGCACCAATCAAACCTCCAACAGCCAATCAGAAGCCTTGCTGGGCAAAGTTTTACTTGGCCCCACCCACTTCCTAAAAACACCTGGTGGGTGCCAGAAAAGGTATCGCTGGGCACAATGGCGCCCACGGGCAACACGTTGGAGGCCCCTGCCCTAGAGCTTCAAGCCGAAATGGGAAGACCTAAATGTTTTGCCTTTCACTTGGAACCAAATCAGGGAACTCGAAGTCACTTCATTGGGCAACGTGGCCTAGCTGTTGCTTTGGGCTCTCGAGTTTTTCACCGAAACCCGTATTTCCAGAGCTCATACCCTAAACCAGAAAGTATAGCTTTTAGAACTCGGGCAACCGGGGGGGGGGGGGGGAAGATGACACAGAACAAGTTGCACGCCAAGAATAACGCGGCAGGGACAGCTTAAAACCACCGACGACACAACGGGATGGCACAAATACGTACAATGCTGTATCCACATCTAGAAACCTATTCTGTTAAAACAGTTTCTGGGCTAGGAAGACTTCATTTAAAATAACTAGACAGGTTTGAGAACTGAACAAGATCCATGATATTTCGTTGACAGCGATTCCCTTTCAAATACATAAGGTGCACCACGAGCATGAAACGAGCTTTTGACGCGGCATGGGATTGGCTCCCTGCCTCTTAAGCATCTGTCCAGGTCACTGATAGGAACTCACTGGCCAACCCAATTGCGTCAGCAGGCGTTTGCCGTTAGCTCATATGGCTTTAAAAAGGGATCAGGCAAATTCATGGAGGATGGTGTCGCAGCCCTAATTAGCCACGGGCGGCTAATGGCACCTCCTCCACGTTTCAGAGGCAGTGTCCTTTCACACATTCTGTGTGGGTCTCTTCCCAGGAAGCAGCCAGTTGGCAACTGAGTGCATGACTAGAAGCTCTTTTTGTCTAGCCCTACGATGCTCTTAAATTCTTGCCGCTAAATTGGCTTGTGGTGGTTGGATGATCACATGCTGTTTTAACCTGAAACATGCCAATCATGCCCTTGGGGGAGAGACAAAAACCTCTGCGTACAAAAAGTGCAATTATTAACGTGAGCCATTCATTAGGCAAATCGAGGGAAAACTCTGCAAACGGTACATTGTCTTCCGTTTTCTGTAAGAACACATCGAGATTCTCTCAAGGCATCGCGCCGTAGTCCAGCGTTCTCTCAATTCCCATAGATCCTGGGACAAATCTGCTTTTCCAAAGCTATTGATGAACACGTAACGTGGCAGTCTCGAGTCTGCTGGAATTCACAACGCTCTACGATTCAGCGCGAGAGCAGGGTTGGTTTCGCCACAACTGAACGGAACATACAGCAGGGAAGGCCTCTCAGAACGAACCCCCCGCTAATAAATATTTTCTCCCTGCAATCCCAAGCCCCTCCCTTATAAGAGTTTAGGACAACACAACATTAGAGACGATTACGACTCGTGCACCAAAGGGCAGTCGCTGCCTGCCTGGTCCCGATGGGCTCCTCCGACACACTACGTCAGTTTCTTTATTCTACGGTTCTGCTTGTCAATGCTTGTGGTGGCTCGATCGACGGAAGAGGTGATGACGTCCAGGGCTTCATCCTGCCTTTCCAGTTCTGTCTCCGTTTCCAGGGCCAGGCTCTTGAGTTTCCGCAGGATCTGTCGGAAGACATTCCAAGGTTAGTTTGTTGGAACCGGCTGCTTAAATCTGTGTCAGCAATTTAGAACGGACTCTACATCTTCCCTGTTGCAAGGCCCCTACGGATCTTTCTTATTGTTTACTAAGAATATAGAATGTATAAAGTCAGAGATCAGTTGAGAGATCATTATGCATATGTGAAGGACACTTAGATCAGTTCCTGCCTTATTTCAAGGCACAATGCCCAAGAATGGGACACAGTCCACACCAGGGATCCCCAAGCTTTTTTGTGCCTGTGGGTCAGGGTCAGACATAGAGTCGGAATGGTTGCCACAGGAGGCAGAGCCAATCACAACATGCCAGGGAGTGAGGCCATGTGCAACGTAACTCTCATATGAACAAAGCTGGAGTCCAGTGGCACCTTTAAGACAAACCAAGTTTTATTCAAGCACACAGAAGCTTACACCTTCAATAAAACTTTGTTGGTCTTAAAAGTTCCACTGGACTCCCAACTTTGTTCTGTTGCTTTAGACCGTTGGTTTCGCCACAACTGAACGGAACATTCTCTTACAGCAGGGAAGGCCTCTCAGAACTAACCCCCCGCTAATAAATATTGTCTCCCAGCAATCCCAAGCCCCTCCCTTATAAGAGTTTAGGACAACACAACACTAGAGACGATTACGACTCGTGCGCCAAAGGGCAGTCACTGCCTGCCTGGTCCCGACGGGCTCCTCCGACACACTACGTCAGTTTCTTTATTCTACGGTTCTGCTTGTCAATGCTTGTGGTGGCGCGATCGACGGAAGAGGTGATGACGTCCAGGGCTTCATCCTGCCTTTCCAGTTCTGTCTCCGTTTCCAGGGCCAGGCTCTTGAGTTTCCGCAGGATCTGTCGGAAGACATTCCAAGGTTAGTTTGTTGGAACCGGCTGCTTAAATCTGTGTCAGCAATTTAGAACGGATGGCCTGTTATGCTAATGAGTTCCTGCTGGGCTTTTTCTACAAAAAGAGCCCTGCAAGAATATAGAACATACAAAGTCAAAGAACAGTTGAAAGATCATTCCGCATATGTGAAGGACACTTAGCTCAGTTCCTGCCTTATTTCAAGGCACAACGCCCAAGAATGGGCCGCAGTCCACACCGGGGATCCCCAAGCTTTTTTGTGCCTGTGGGTCAGGGTCAGACATAGTGTCGGAATGGCTGCCACGGGAGGCAGAGCCAATCACAAAATGCCAGGGAGTGAGGCCATGTGTAACGTAACTCTCATATGAACAAAGCTGGAGTCCAGTGGCACCTTTAAGACAAACCAAGTTTTATTCAAGCACACAGAAGCTTACACCTTCAATAAAACTTTGTTGGTCTTAAAAGTTCCACTGGACTCCCAACTTTGTTCTGTTGCTTTAGACCACTGGTTCCCAAAGTGGGCAATACCGCCCCCTGGGGGGCACTGGAACGATCCAGGTGGGTGATAGGAGCCTTGGGTGCAATTGGGGGGTGTTGAATAAAAATAAGGTGGTGTTGGAAGCATAAAGAAAGAAGAGTCCAGAACCTACAGCAGCCTTTTCCTGCCTTCTCCTGGGATCAGGGAGGGAGGGGGAGATGGAAAGGGGTCCCCACAGCCAATCACAGCCATGCATTTGCAAACTGCAAATGCATGTGCACCCTTGTAAGGCTGGTATTGCTGCTGGGCTATTGTGTGGTGGTTGCTGCTGGCCTCTGGCTTCAGGCCAACAACATCTTTCTGTACTTACAAGATCATCTTTCTTGACCATGTGCAAATTTGTCACTCCATCTTTTTGCCCACTTCTTGAAGGTAGATTTCCAGGCGGTGCCCCGTGTAATTTTTTTTTCTGAAAAGGGGGCAGTAGGCCAAATAAGTTTGGGAACCTCTGCTTTAGACTAACTTGGCTACCCACCTGAAAATAACGCTCAGAGTAACTCTTTTAACAGGATGCCTTTTAATCTGCACAGCCAAACAGAAGCCCTGCTGGGCACTAGCCCCACCTGGCCGTGCCCACTTTCTAAAAACACTTGGCGGGCAGTGTTCCGTCTAAGCTGAGTTAGTGTGAGCGAGCTCACAGTTTTTTAGCCTCTGGCTCCACACATTTTTTATCTCAGCTCAGGAAGAATGGCTCCAGGGCAAACTAATTTATGCAGTAGCCAAATTGCTTGCTCACAACTTTAATGCCAGCAGCTCACAAAGTAGAATTTTTGCTCACAAGATTCCACAGCTTAGAGGGAGCATTGTTGCTGGCTCTTGAGAGAGACCTCTGTTTGACACTTCAGAATATTTTGTGGGGGGAAGTGAGCTGCTGAGGTCTGACTCTGATCCCCAGGAAATCCGGCTGGCTTCTGAAATATTTGTATCTTGGTGTGCATGCATGCATACATACATACATGTGGCTTGCTTATTACTTGACCAAGATGTAACTGAGATGCATTTATTTCAAATGGAATGCTTTAAACAATCAGAGTCTCGTTCACACACCAGTTCCACAGGCTCCGCTGTGCTTCTTTTTCATCTACAATAAGGCAAGGCGGCAGTAAAGAGGGGGGGGGGACACCTCAAAACCAGCTTTATTTTCTCATAGAGTGTCTGACAGCAGCAAGATTTACTCCCGCCTTTTGGGTTTGGAGGCAGTTGGAAACAAAATAGGAACGCTGAGATTGGGCCAAACATTAAAGGGGGGGGGGGATAGAGAGAAGCTACAGTTTTTGTGGAGTAAAATGATGACAAGACGTCTAGTCACTGATGCCTGGCCTCTGCCACTTCCTAGAGGACTCAACGGCCCTTCTTGCCAAATTTTTAACTTGGGCAAACGCACTGAGAAATTACAACTCTGAAGACCTAATTTTATTGAATGACATGACAGCACGTTTAGGGTAGCCTGTGCCTCAGCATCTGATAATTTAACACTGAACAAAAGAAACACTGTTTATCCAACCCAGTTAATTATATGAATCTACCAAGTTGTTCCCATTCAGTTCCGCAACAGTGTAACTGGAAGAAAAACTCTCAATTATTCAACTATTTAACATCCTACCCCCCGCTACACGTTTTGGGCTCCGCTCTACTACACAACGGCTATGCCAAGTCCAGAACTTCAGAGTTTAACATGTATCAATATATCTCATTCTCAATGCGGCCCCATCTGTGGATACTTAAATCTGGCGACCGGAGCCATGGACAGACATGAAAGGCCTTTCTAAAATCTGAGAAAAGCCCCAGGTCTGCTGAAAAATCTCAATAATTAAAAAAAAAAAGACAGAAGCAGCACCAGCAGCTTTAAGAAACTAACGCCCTCAGTAGCCGTTGCTAGGCAACCACAATATTGTCAACCTTCAAGTATTCACTTCTGCCAGTAAAAGGCAAAGGGGGGGGGTGTTTGAAGGGCCTTTGATGAGGCTATTCTGGCCTTTGAGGGAGGACTTATTGGTGCCAGCCCCACCAACGACCAATAGAAGAGACTGGATTTATACCCCGCCCTTCACTACCCAAAGGAGTCTCAGAGTGGCTTACAATCTCCTTCCCCTCCCCCTCCTCACAACGGACACCCTGTGAGGTAGTTGGGGCTGAGAGAGCTTTTCTGAGGACTGCTCTTGAGAGAACAGCTCTGGGAGAACTTGGGACTGACCCAAGGTCACACCTGCAGCTGCACGTGTAGGAGTGGGGAATCAAAGGCATAATGTTGCATTGCTTTTCGTCTTCTGACTAGGAAACAGTACACGCCCATGGGGGGGGGGATATGCCTCTAACCGGGCCCAGCAGCCACAACATTTTTCTGGGATCTCCAGCATACCGCTAGACCCTGCTTGAGTTATAAGGCCAAGACTGCTGACTTCTGGTCCATCAAGTACAATATCATCCACTTAGACTGGCAGCCGCTCTCCAGGGTCTCAGGCGGAGCTCTTTCGCATCACCTGCTACCTGATTCTTTCAACTGGAGATGCTGGGGATTGAACTTGGGACCTTCTGCATGCAAAGCGGAGGCTCTTCTGTGGTGCCACAGCACCTCCCCCCTATCACTTACAAGAAATGTTCCCTCTAAGCTGAGTTAGTGTGAGCTTGCTCACAGTCTTTTAGCCTCCGGCTCACACAGTTTTGTCTTAGCTCAGGAAGGAGGGCTGGCTATTGGGTGAATGAGATGAAGAGAAAAAAGTGAATAATGATAATTGTTGGTGTTGCTGCTGTATAGTATATTTGTTGTATAGGGTGTTAATAGGATGGTATGAATAATGATTAATTACTATTAATTTGTGCATTATTGTGAAAAACCAATAAATATATATATAACATTAAAAAAAGGAAGGAGGGCTCCAGGGAAAACTAATTTACGCAGTAGCCAAATTGCTCGCTCACAACTCTAATGCCAGTAGCTTACAAAGTAGGATTTTTGCTCACAGGACTCCACAGCTTAGAGGGAGCACTGCTTACAAGTCATGCCCCAAGTGGGGAAAATGGAGCTAAAGGTAAAGGTTCCCTTGCTTGAAAGCCAGTCGAATCCAACTCTAGGGTTGCGGTGCTCATCTCAGTTTCAAAGCCGAAGAGCCAGCGCTGTCCGAAGACTTCTCCGTGGTCATGTGGCCGGCATGACTAAACGCTAAGGCGCACGAACGCTGTTACCTTCCCACTGCAGTGGTACCTATTTATCTACTTGCAATTTCTTGCTATCGAACTGCTAGGTTGGCAGGAGCTGGAACTAGAGACGGGAGCTCACTCCGTCATGCCGCACACTCGGGTCTCGAACTGCCGAACTACCGACAGTGTCTTAACCACTTGAGCCACAACAGCTTCCGAAAATGGAGCTACATGGATCTATATTAATTAACAGAGCAAGTAAGGCAAGAGGATGGGACCAGAAATATGTTTGTGTGGGGGGGGGGGTGACCGCACAACCCACCAATGTCCCCATGGCCTCTAGGTGGGACAAGATCAGTCATTGGCAGAAACGAAAAACAGAAATAAGAGCACACTGGCTTTACGTTGCCAAACCCAAAATGTAGCCAGCAAGCTCTCTCCAACCACAGGGCCTGAGCTAATATTATCTCATCCCCTCCCATCTTCACTGACGTTATGTCAGCTCTGGGTAGTTAGACAGAAGCGCAACCGCAGGAACTCGATGGGGCCTCCTTCCCTCATCTATACTTGAGCGGAGACGACAGCTACTGACACAATCGCTTAAAAAAATAACCCCGAGCTTTTAATGGGAATGTCAGATTGACGGCGGTGCCCTGGCCGCTGCCTTGTGTTCGAGCACCAGACGAGCTCCCCGATGGAAGCAGTTGAACATCCACTTTGAAACTGTGATCCAGGATCTCTTAGACACTTAGCGCTAGCTCCTCGTGAGGAGACTAGGCATGGCAGACAGGATTCCCTAAAAGGCAGCTTATCCAGTATGATCTGTCTCCTCACGTAGTGGGCAGCTACGAGACTGGTGGGTGTGTTCTAGGTTGGCCTCTCAGTTCAAGCAGTACAGAGGAGGAGGAGATTGGATTTATACCCCGCCATTTACTCAGAGCGGCTTACGAACTCCTTTCCCTTCCCCTCCCCACAACTGACACCCTGTGAGGTGGGTGGGGCTGAGAGACCTCTGACACAAACTGCTCTTTCAGGAACAGCTGTGCCAGAGCTTGTGACTGACCCAAGGTCATCCAAGCAGCTGCAAGTGGAGGAGTGGGGATTCAAACCTGGTTCTCCCACATTAGATCAGATCAGAATCAATGCTCCCTCTAAGCTGTGGAGTCTTGTGAGCAAAAATCCTACTTTGTTAGCGACTGGCATTAAGGTTGTGAGCCAGCGGTTTGGCTGCTGCATACATTACTTTGCTCTGCAGCTGTCCTTCCTGAGCTGAGACAAAAAATGTGTGAGCCGGAGGCTAAAAAACTGCGAGCTGGCTCACGCTAACTCAGTTTAGAGGGAACACTGATCAGAATATAGAATCATAGAATGTTAGAGTTGGAAGGTACCTTGCAGGTCATCTAGTCCAACCCCCTGCATCTGCAGGAGCACAGCCGAAAGATAGCCCTACAACATACCCGAAAGATGGTCGTCCAGCCTCCACTTGAAAATGTCCAGCAAAGGAGCCTCCACCACCTCCCGAGGCAGTCTGTTGCACTGCTCAACCACTGTTACAGTTAGGAAGTTTCTCCTGATATTTAGCCGGTAACGTTGTTGTTGTTCAGTCGCACAGTCGAGTCCGACTCTTCACGACCCCATGGACGAGATCACGCCAGGCCTTCCTGTCTTCCACCGTCCTCTGAAGTTGGCTCAATTTCATGTTCGTTGCATCTGTGACACTGTCTAACCATCTCATCCTTTGCCGTCCCCGTCTTCTTTGACCTTCAATCCTTCCCAGCATCAGGGTCTTCTCCAGTGAGTGCTCCCTTCTCATTTGGTGGCCAAAGTATTTGAGCTTCAGTTTCATTATCTGGCCTTCCAGGGAACAGTCAGGGTTGATTTCTTTTAGGATTGACTGATTTGATCTTCTTGCAGTCCAAGGGACTCTCAAGAGTCTTCTCCAGCACCATAGTTCAAAAGAATCTATTCTTCAGCACTCGGCCTTAATGCAGCTAAGTGTAACTTAATTTTTTCCCCAAAAGAATCTATTCTTCGGCGCTAGACCTTCCTTATAGTCCAACTCTCGCAGCCATACATTACTGGGAACGACTCTCTTGTAATATACTTCAGGATGTTCTATATCAAGCTAGGGATTCCTCAGAAGGCAAATCCACGCCTTAGCAAAGTTTGCCAAGATGGCCGCTGGCTCCTGCTTCAAATGGCCTTTTGGCAAATTCCTCCTCTGCCGTACTGAGAAATCCAAACCCAGTTCCCCAGAGGAGTGTCATGAGGGTTGCTCCAAAGGCAATTCGTTTCTGTACGCTCGCTTTCTGTCTACAGACTCCGGGGAGGTGGACCAAGGCTAGGTGAAGCCTACGAGCCTGGGGAGTTCTTGCCAACTGCGCCATCGACAGCTCCACCCACAGAGGCTAGCCTGAGGCAGCGTGGGGCAGGGGCGACAGGGCTGGATTGGGACTGGGCAGACCAACACTACAACCCTTGTTCAACGATGAAGCTCACCAGGTGATGTTGAGCTGGACACACTCTCTCTCTCTCTGCCTAAACTACTTCATAAGGCTGTGGTGAGGGTAAAAGCAGTGTATTATTGGGCTCTCTGAAGAAAGGGTGGGATAAAAACACCGGCTATTTGTTAGTAGGGGTGTGCCAAAAAAAAGAAAAAAAAAAGAATTCGGCCCGATTCGGATTTGGACGAATCGGGAAGAATCAATTTTGGCCGGCATAAAGACTCCTGCATGTCAATTTCGGCACTACCAGCCAATTCAGGAGTCTTTCCGCCAGCCGAATGTCAGTTTCCCCACCATAGAAGGGATAGGGGCAACCTGTTTGAGGGCCCGTAGAATTGGACCCCCTGGTCCAATGTTCTTCAAACTTGGGGGGGAGAGGCTCCAGCAGCTCCCCCTCCCCTCCAGCCCCCAGAATATACCCTATGTTTTCGCCATTGACTTCAATGGCAATTCGGCGGCAAGCCGTTTCAGATCAGAGAATCTGAATCAGCCTGCAGCAGCCCGAAAGAGGTCCGAATTGAATGCACATCCCTATTTGTTAGTTAGGGTAAAGAAAGGTTCTGAACAAGTCCTATGAGGAAAGGTTGAAGGAGCTGGGTATGTTTGGCCTGGAGAGGAGACGGCTGAGAGATGGTATGATGACCATCTCCAAGTACTTGAAGGGCTGTCATATGGAGGATGGTGCGGAGTTGTTATCTGTTGCCCCAGAAAGTTGGACCAGAACCCATGGGTTGAAATTAAATCAGAAGAGTTTTCAGCAAAACATTAGGAAGAACTTCATCTTCTGGGCGTGGAACAGGGGTCACTGCAGGTGTAGAAGGGGAGGTATTTGTGAATTTCTTGCATTGCTCATGGGGTTGGACTAGATCACCCTGGAGGTCCCTTCCGACTCTATGATTCTGTGATTCTATGAACACAAGGAAACTTGGCAGCCTTTAGCAGGAGGGAAATGACAGTATGCCCTTCTCTGAACCAGCCATCCTCACTCTTTTATTCTGCCCTGATCAGAAAAACAGCCTAAGATTGTCCAGCAGCAAGACTGCAGGACTTCCTGCTCACGGAGATTAGTATTTGTCAGCTGCGTAATTACACAATGGCGTGTGTGTGTGTGTGTGTGAGAGAGAGAGAGAGTCCTGTGGTCCTGAATCTGAAGCGATGTCAACAGGTTTTTGAAAAGCCTGACATTTCTATGGAAAAAAAGAAACCGGGGGCTTATTCACAATATCTATACTCTGGCCTTTCTGCCCCATCGGGGCCACCGAGGTGGCGAACGATTAAAACAGGCATAGTAAAAAAAACACATCATAAAGACAGAATTAAAAATACATACACAAGACGAAAGACGGCAAATTGTATGAGACGGGAAGGGTGGATTGTCGAGGAAAGGCCAGGCAAAATAAAGTCTTCACCCTCTGGTGGAAGACGGTGAGAGGAGGGGGCGGAGCTTGGGAGGGAGCTCCACAACGGTCACCCATGGAATCTCAAAAGGCAGGGGGCGCCCAAAGCCTCAAAAGATGAGTTCAGACTCATATGGGAGTGTGTGTGTGTGTGTTTGGTGTAGTGGTTAAGTGGGCGGACTCTAATCTGGGAGAGCCGGGGGTTGATTCCCCACTCCTCCACTTGCACCTGGCTGGATGACCTTGGGCAAGCCACAGTTCTCTCAGAGCTGTTCCCTCAAGGGAACAAACAAACAAAAGGAGAAAAAGGCTGTGTGTGATACATTTGACCAACATATTTACAAGTCCCTTTATCCTAAACAATTACAGAATGACCAACCTCATACTTTGTTCTTAGTTCAATAATCATCTTTTGTTCAAGTTATCCCAGAACTGAATTCAATCCTTCCTCAGGACCACATAGATCCATGAAAAGCCTAGACCCCTGGGTTACCCTACCAGTAAGAGAAACAGAGAGAAGGTTTGGAAATCCTCAAATTCCTGGTGGCAGCCGAATCTACCCAGTTTACAGAAGAGCACTTTTAAAGGGAAAACCAGCCCTCCCAAATAAGTGGACGTCACAAGCTCTCTCAGCCCCGCCTACCTCACAGGGTGTTTGTTGTGGAGAGGGGTAGGGAGTGTGTAAGCCGCTCTGAGACTCTGAGTGAAGGGCGGGGTACAAATCCAATCTCTTCTTAAATGCTGTCAAGCTGCTTCCCATTTATAGCAATCTTATGAATCCATGGCCTTCAAAATGTCTTATTTTTAACAGCCCTGCACAGGTCTTCCTTTATAACCTCCGTATGGGAGTAGGTATGCTAGCCCCAAACCATATGGGGTCAACACCAGTACCTTGAATTGTGCCTGAGAACAAACTGGGACCCAGAGTAGATGAACCGAAACCAGAGTGATCCAATTCAGTCAACATTATGAAGCAGAGGTCCGTCAGTGGCTCTTAGCCACAAGGTATCGATGGAACACTCTGTCCTGGGACAGTGATGCTCTGTCTTCTTGGTGCTTTTTGGGGGGGCAACAGTGGGAGGGCTTCTAGTGTCCTAGCCCTACTGGTGGACCTTCTGAGGGCACCTGGTGGTTTTGGCCACTGTGCATCACAGAATGCTGAACTGGATGGGGCACTGGCCTGATCCAACATGGCTTCTTATCTTCTCTGCATTCTTGGTGCTTGTGGGGGCAATAGTGTGTGTGGGGGGAGGGTTCTGGAGCTCTGGCCCCATTGGTGGACCTCCTGATAGCACTGGGGTTTTGGCCACTGTATTACACTGAGTGTTGGATTGGATGGGCCACTGGTCTGATCCAACATGACTTTTCTTATGTTCTAACATTCTGGCTGCAGCATTCTGTACCAAAGTTTCCAAACACTTTCCCAAGTTTCCAAAGGGCAACCCACGCAGCATGCATCACAGTGATCTGATCTAGATATTTCCAGGGGGATGCGCCATAGTGGCCAGATCTTTTCTGTGCAGGAAAGGCTTGCAACAGCTAAAAGGCAACCCTGAACACTGCTGCCACCTGCTTATCCAGCAGTAGGCCCGGATCCAGCAACTCCTCCACCCAGGCTACCGGCCTGCTCCTTAAAGGGGAGTGCAGCCCCACCCATTTAGACTCTGTATTTCCAAAGGCAAAATGGAAAAGGGCTGGGCAGTCTAGTAAAAAAACGGAAGCGGTACTTCCCGCGTTCTCTGCCAGAAGCCCCTTCAAGTATCTCATGAAACCCAGTTGCTACCACCCCTGCTAAGTCTTCCACCAGTGAAGGCACCGTGCCATTTTAAAATTAGAACGGATTAGCTAATGTGACATGGGCAACACTCTAAATAAACCACGACATTTTTTGCTGCAGCTGAACACAGCCTGCATCCACAGCCTAATATGCTGGCTATGCTTCCCCTCTAGTGAATGAAGAAGGATTGCATTCTGAGAGCATCAGAGCCAGGTTCTTGGGTGCTGCTGGAAACATAAGCAAACATACAGCTGCTTCGAGCCTGTGAAAGACAACAGAATTCAGACTCTGACATTTCATGCCATGTGCAGTTTTGCTGGGTCTGTGCTGTGGCACCTTCTCCTTTGCCGAAGTCAGACTTCGTGCCCTGAAGCTGAAGAAAAGAAGGCTGTGGGAAACGTTCAAAGGTCTTATGAGCAGCAGAGGTTGGCTGGCAAATCTCTAATAACGCAAGAGAAGCCATGTTGGGTCAGGCCAGTGGCCCCTCCAGTCCAACACTCTGTGTCACACATTGGCTAAAACCCAAATTCCAACAGGAGAGCCACCAGTGGGGCCAGAACTCCAGAAGCCCTACTAATGTCGCCCCCCCCCAGCACCAAAAGTACAGAGCATTACTGCCCCAGACATAGTGTTCCATCTATATGCTGTGGCTAAGAGCCACTGATGGACCTCTGCTCCATATGTTCATCCAGTCCCCTCTTGAAGTTCTCTCCACTTGTAGCCACCATCATTTCCTGTGGCAGTGAATTCAAATTCCACATTTGGGTGAAGAAGGACTTCCTTTTATCTGTTCTAAACCTACTGCTCATTAATTTCATTGAGTGCCCACGAGTTCTTGTCTTATGAGAAAGGGAGGAAAGTAATTCTACCTTTTCTATCCCGTGCATAATTTTGTAAACCTCGATCATGTCAACCCTCAGTCATTGTTTCTCCAAGCTAAAGAGCTTTCTTCATAAGGAACCTTTCTTCATAGGGAAAGTGTTCCAACCCTTTTATCATTCTAGTAGCCCTTTTCTGCACTTTTTCCAATGCTATAATATCCTTTCTGAGGTGTGGTGACCAGAATTGCACACAGTATTCCAAATGAGGCTGCACCGTTGATTTATATAGGGGGATTATGATACTGGCTGATCTGTTTTCAGTTCCCGTCCTAATAATCCCCAGCATCGCATTTGCCTTTTTCTATTGCCGTTGCACACTGAGGTGACATCCTCAGTGAGTTATCTACCACGACTCCAAGATCTCAATCCTGGTCAGTCTCTACCAGTTCGGATCCCATCAACGTGTATTTATAGTTGATTTTTGGCTTCAATGTGCAAATGAGCACATTGAATCTCATTTGCCACACTGATCCCTCTGGAGTGCCTCACAATCCTCCCTGGTTCTCACCGCCCTGAACAACTTAAGTGTCATCTGCAAACTTGGCCACTTCACTGCTTACTCCCAACTCCAAATCATTAATGAACAAGTTAAAAAAGCACTGGACCCAGTACTGTGCCCTGAGATACCTCTCTCCACTGTGAAAACCGCTCATTTGTACTCACTGTGTTTCCTGTTAATCAACTGGTTTTTAATCCACAAGAGGACTTGTCCTCTTATCCCATTACTACTGAGTTTACTTAGGAGCCTTTGATGAGGAACTTTATCAAAAGCTTTCTGGAAGTCTAGGTAAACAACAGCCAGTTTGGTGTCGTGGCTAAGTGCACGGACTCTAATCTGGGAGAAGCAGGTTTGATTCCCCACTCCTCCACTTGCACCTGCTGGTGTGACCTCGGGTCAGTCACAAGTTCTGATAAAAGCTGTTCTTGAAAAAGAGCCGTTTCTGTCAAGAGCTCTCTCAGCCCCACCTCCCTCACAGGGTGTCTGTTGTGGGGTGGGAAGGGAAAGGAGTTTGTAAGCCGCTCTGAGACTCCTTTGGGTAGTGAAGGGCGGGGGTATAAATCCAATCTCCTCTTCTTCTGCTGCTGTTGGGTCACTCTTGTCCATATGCTTGCTCACCCCCTTAAAGAACTTTAACAGGCTCGTGAGACAAGATCTTCCCTTGCAGAGTCCAAGCTGATTCTTCCTCAATAGCTTTTGTTCCTCTTAGAGAGCAATTGGAGACAGGGATGATTATGAAAGGTGACGCAAGTGTGGAAGAGGCAATACAAACCTGCCTGACCACTATGGCCACCTTCAGAGGCCCTGCTTTGGGGGGCCCCCATCTTCTGAGATTAGGCGGGTGGCAACCCAGGAGCAGGGCCTTCTTGGTCACGGCACCAAAGCTTGGGAACTTTATCACCAGGGAGATTCATCTGTTCCTTCCTGTTACAATCTTCCACTGGCACGTGAAGACTTTTTTGTTGTTGTTATACTCGCTGTCCCGCCAATGATCTCTGCTTCCTAACCAATGTTTTAATTGCTGTTTTTATGTTTTGTACATATTTTAACTCTGTTTTTAATGGTTTTAATGATGTGTGGGGGTTTTCTTGGGGGGGGAAGGTGGATTTTAATGGTTTCAAAATGTCGTTTAGCCATGTTTAGCCAGGTTCCTTGCTGGCCCTACTCAAGGCAGAAAGGCGGGATAAATCTTTTTTGCAAATAATTGCAACGGCAATATTAACAACAACAACGCTAACATAAAGAGGGGTGGATTTCACATTAGACGAAATCAACAACTTGTTCCTTAGGGAGCACCACTAGAGCACCAACTTCCCCCGAGTTCTTCTCCCTCCCTGCAATCCGCTGGAACCTTGGAAAGATTATACCTGGAGTCACAGGACCCCCACCAACGAGTGCTGCACGGGTCAGTGAGCAGCCTGCAGTGAGCAGCGGGAAAGGGGTCAACCCCCCCCCTTCCATCAATAGAGTTGTGCCAGGGGGAAAAAAAATCAGTATCCCATTGGTAAGCCAACGAGACAGGTTTCTGATGGACGGCCATTCAGACGGGTTACTCTCTTTCCACCCAGGATTTTATACAATTCCATAGAGTTCTAGAGCCCTAGAAGACTTCTAGTCAAAGAAGATTTACGGAGGCCTGTGTTAGACACAGCCAACTAGGGACAAAAGGGGGGGGGGACTTCACCCTGAAACCTGGGAACCAGAACCTGAAGAGGTGAGTTACACAGAATGGAGGGCGAACAATAAAACGATAATGATTTTATTTATTAATTACTTTTCTTTGTATTAATCACTCTTTGAATTAAGTTTTAATACTGCAGATTGCATTGGTTTGTACATTTTTTGTTTCGATATTATCAGTGAAATATCATTTGGCACGCAGATTGCATCTCTGGAGTCCTCATTTATACTTTTATTCGGTGCCTAGCGGTTTTACTTCGGAAGTCAATATGTGAGGCACTCCAAAGGGATCTGTCGAGGATGGGTGAGTGGGCGTCAACGTGGCAAATGGGGTTCAGTGTGGCCAAGTGCAAAGTGATGCACATTGGAGCCAACAATCCTAACTATAAATACACATTGATGGGGTCTGAAATGGCAGAGACTGACCAAGAGAGAGATCTTGGCGTCATAATAGATAACTGACTGAAAATATGTATTGTTTCTTTATTCATTTTAGTATATGTATTTAAATTTCACATTTTTAATTTCTTTTCAGCAATTCTTTTCTGGTCCATCTTGTATCCATGTTGCATAATTGTATGATTGTATTTATAAAGTATTGTATTATGATATAAGCCAATTTGTTCCTCATTGTGTTTGACCTCTGAAGAAGGCCTATGCAGGCCGAAATGCGTCAGGCCAAGTCCATTGGCCCTTGCGTGTAAGATTTTGGTATTTTTACATGAGGTGTGATTGGGCCCTTTTATGTTTTTTAATTCTTTGCTAATAAATACGTGTATTTTTGTATTATATGCATTAAGTTTTTATGGTTGGTCCTCTATTCTGTTAGACATCGCCAAACCGTCAGAAGCCTAGGCACCACACGCGGAAGAGAGACAGCCCCAGTGTCTTACAAAGCAAAAGAGGCTAGGCCGTTAAGACGGGAAACAGGCACACAAGGTATCAACACAATGCCCACCTTAGCATTAGGAAATCTGGCATGGACAGGGCAGCTTGCTTGCTTCGCCACGCTCCCCCCCCACCCCGGCTTACCCGTTTCAGCTCCTGAGCTTCGGATTCAGAAACCACCTCCTCTTGCTTCTGCAGCTGAGCCTGCTGGCACCCTCCACCCGCTCCCTGAGAGGACGACGGGATCGATCCGGCTTGCATCACGCTTCCTAGGAGGCCTGTGGCTGCAAGGGGGACAAAACGAGGCTGAGGCCCCAGTTCTTTGCTGTGCGTTGCTCCCCTATCACACATTTTGGAGAACACTTCGTCGTACTGCACAGGCGCAACTGCATGCTGTAAGAAAGAGGGGCTGCTGCCAAAACTGGCAGCCCTGTGTGGAGTCCCTCCTCTGTAAAGTGTGGGACCAGCTTCTTTGCATTCTGATTACGTTATAATTTGCACAACTTCGCTGCCAGCTTCACAGCACTCGCTGACACTGCTAGGGTCAGAGAGACACTGAGGGTTACGATGCTGGGACATGGGGAGATTCTGACCTGCTGGTTGTGTTGAGGAAGAGGGAATCGAAACCAGTGTTCCCTCTAAGCTAAGTTAGTGTGAGCTAGCGCACAGGTTTTCAGCCTCCGGCTCACACATTTTTGTCTTAGCTCAGGAAGGGATGGCTCCAGAGCAAACTAATTGATGCGGTAGCGAAATCGCTCGCTCACAGCTTTAGTGCCAGTCGCTCACAGAGGAGAATTTTTGCTCACAAGACCCCACAGCTTAGAGGGAGCACTGACATCAGAATCTTCCTCTGCCTGCTTGCCGTTGGGCTCAGAGCCTCGGCTGAGCCATGGAGAAAGCGGGATTCATGGAAAAGCCCTTCACTAGTTTGGACTGCTTCCAACCAAACCAGGTTAGAAACCAGGGTAGCTTCCCACTCCCAGAGAATCTCCACTCATTACTAATGTTAACAGATGCTGCTTCTTCCAGTTCTGCTGCTGCTGCGTCATTGTAGGTTTGCAGCCTACAGATACACGCCTGAACAGTATACTCAAGATTGCCACATTTTGATGAAATAATTCAGAGCAAGAGGTGTCAGTTGTCAGAGACTGTTAAATAAACAAAATATTGCAAGAGTCCTAATGGTTTAATCATGTTTTTATTTTAAGAAAAAAACCCCACCCTTTGTGTTTGTGTCCTTTATAAAGTTTATATCTCTGCTACCTGGCATTACATTTTATGACACACATGGCCTGGCCCGACAAGGTCTCATTTATGTCAGATGTGGCCCTCATAACAAATGAGTTCGACACCCCGGACCTACAGGATGGGACGCTTTCCAAACTGCATCTTTTCTGCACAAGAAAGGCAGTTGCATTATGCCACCTGCTGGAGCACAAATGAAATGCAAGCAAAACATGCTCTTTCCTGTAGCACAAACGTGCAGTGGACTCAAAAACACGTAGAGAAAACTACCAGAAGTGCCTTCTGTCTAGACTGCATGTTTGTGCCACGCTCAGTGGCTGGAAGCGGACAAGGTCTGACCGCTACTGGAGACAGAATGCTGAATTCTAGTGGCTCTTCGTCCAAACTAGTAAGGGAGTTGCTAAGTAGCTAAGAAAATTACTTTGTGCCAGGATCGAGTTCTTTAGGAAAAAAACAGAAGCATTTTCTGGATGTACAATCTTCTCTAGAGAATCTACAAAAGCTTAACAGTTGAATTAACATGTGTGCCCCTACCTTAATTGTGCGGACTCTAATCTGGGAGAACTGGGTTTGATTCCCCACTCCTCTACTTGCAGCTGCTGGATGACCTTGGGCAAGCCACAGTTCTGTCAGAGCTGTTCTCTCACGGACAGTTCTCTCAAAGCTTCAGCCCCGCCTACCTCTCAGGGTGTCTGCTGTGGGGAGGGGAAGGGAAAGGAGACTGTAAGCTGCTCTGAGACTCCGAGTGAAGGGCGGGGTATAAATCCAATCTCTTCTCCTCTTCTTCTTCTTCAATATCTAGAGTCCAGGAGCACCTTAGAGATTGTGAGAGTTTAAGTTTTCAAGAGTCAAAGATCCCTCTGTCAGATATCAGTCAGACCATCAAGACCAAGAAAGTTTAATTCTGGGTATAAGAAGAAGAGGAGATTGGATTTATACCCCGGCCCTTCACTCGGAGTCTCAGAGCGGCTTACAATCTCCTTTCCCTTCCCCTCCCCACAACAGACACCCTGTGAGGTAGTGAACGGCGGGGTATAACTCCAATTTCCTCCTCCTCTTCTTCCTCCTCCTCCTCCTCCTCTTCAAGGAGAGTGTTGCACAATCAGGGTACAGTCCTCTGGAGGAGTCTTCCCCTGTGCAAACCATAATGAAATGGATCGGAGTTGCAAAAAAGTTTTTTTTTGCCCCTCCCATCTGTTTCAACAGCTGGACTCAGATCTAGCTCTCCTGCTGCTGACCAACAAGGCTACTGTCCTCAAACCGCTAAAATACCTGTTTGCTAAGTTCTGCACAGAATACGCACAGGGCAAGTTCTCTGCCTTATATCTCTGAAGGAGAAGGTTAGAATGGGACGGGTGGGAAGAAGTCAGGAATTGAGGAGGAGAAATGGGGAAGAGTGGACGGATTTGAACAATTCAGACTGGAACACTGAAATGGACTATCTGTGGTGCTAAAGTTCACTGGGCGAAAGGCAAGTGAGGCACATCACCAATGCTCCCTCTAAGCTGTAGAGTCTTGTGAGCCGAAATTCTACTCTGTGAGCGACTGGCATTAAAGTTGTGAGCGAGCGATTTGGCTACTGCATAATTAGTTTGCTCGGGAGCCCTCCTTCCTGAGCTAAGACAAAAATGTGTGAGCTGGAGACTAAAAAAACTGTGAGCTAGCTCACTCTAACTCAGCTTAGAGGGAACACTGTACCATCACAGGTACACAGGGCAAGGGAGCTCCATCACGGGTACGATGCGGGACTTCCTAAGTTCCCGTTCTTGTGTTTCAAGAGCCACCATAGATGGAATGGGTTCAGGACACAAAAGATCAAAGATGATGGGGAGACCTCTCTCTTACAGAAGGAAAATCAAAGCAGGAAGGGGAGTACTGCCTTGTCAGAGGAAACGCGTCCCTTGTGGGACAGGTGAACGTTTTCAACAAGATTTTCCTTGACGGTGTTTATATCAGGCAGACTCTGTTTGGCTCTGCTTACTTCTACCCTCTAGTTATCAGTTTCTATTATGACAAAAAGGGGGACCCGCGATACTCACGCGCGAGGGGGAGAATATTCCCCACAGCTCCCGGCCTGCAGGAGCTTCACAGGAGAAGGAACCGGCAGCAGGTGAGCCCAGCAGGCGGACCCTTGAGGCCCACCAAGCCTTCTCCCCCCCCCCCCCACGGCACTGGTGAGGCCCAAGTGGCTCACAACCACCGGCCCGCCAAGGCTTCTCCCCCCCCCCCCCCCCGGCAGCACGACACGTGCCCGGCGGGTCCGTTCTCTGTGCGTGTGCAGGGATCACTCTTGTACTTTTTGAGGGATTTAAATATCCCCCGTATATTTTCCCCAACTTTTTAGCTTTTCCTGCACATCTGCGGATTGCCCCCGATGTGCAGGAAAATCTCCCTGCCCCCCAGGTGCCCCCGATGTGCAGATTTAGATATCCGCATGGAGGGGACGACTTGGCTATTAGATATATAGATTATTATTAATTTGATTTGTTAATCGCTCTACCCCTGCTTGTGCAGGACTCTGGGCGATGTGGGGCCTTTGGGGCTCCCAATTTTGGATACTGATATTTTAGACATTTATACTGATTTTTATTGTTGTTTATCTATATCTGACACTGCCGTCAGCAGCCATCTTGAGCAGCATTTGTTGCGGAAGAGCCGGGATAATAATAATAATAATAATAATGATGATGATGATGATGATGATGATGATGATGATGATAATAAAAGACTGGATTTATCCCCTGCCCTTCACTATCCAAAGGAGTCTCAGAGCGGCTTACAAACTCCTTCCCCTCCCCACCACAGACACCCTGTGAGGTGGGGGGGGCTGAGAAAGCTCTTTTGAGGACTGCTCTTGAAAGAACAGCTCTGAGAGAACTTGTGACTCACCCAAGGTCACACCAGAAGAAGAGAGAAGAGATTGGATTTATACCCCGCCCTTCCCTACCAAAAGGAGTCTCAGAGCGGCTTACAAATTCCTTTCCCTTCCCCTCCCCACAACAGACACCCTGTGAGGTAGGCGGGGCTGAGAGAGCTCTTGACAGAAACTGCTCTTTTTCAAGGACAGCTCTGACAGAACTCTGGCTTGCCCAAGGTCATCCAGCAGCTGCGAGTGGTGGAGTGCGGAATCAAACCCGGTTCTCTCAGATTAGAGTCCGCGCACTTTAACCACTACACCAAACTAGCTCAATAAATGATTGATCCTGCAGGGAAAGCCACGGTGACCTTCTCCCCACGTCTGGTCCCCCCCACCTCCTCCTATTTGGGGTTGGCAAAAAAAAAAAGAGAGTTCAAGTTATTGTTGGCTTCTTCTGCCTCCGATCCTTCTGTATCTCCCCCCCCCCAATGAGCCGATGCCCTTTCCCTTCTCTCAGCGCCCGTCAAACAAACAACAGACTGCCGATCCCTTGGCAACCAGCTGCACACGCGGTCGTCGCCCGGCCTCGGAACAAAAAATGCCAGCCGGATGACAGTGGAGCACCCGGAGCGAGTCAACAGGGTAGAAGGTGGGTGGCGACTCCCGAAGCGGAGAGCCACCTGTGGTTTATTTAAAGCGCTGGCACTGACCACGGTACCCGATACCGACTAAGTGTGGCAATTAAAGGCCATTATTTGCAATACAGATAGTTGTGGGCGCTTAGCACCAAGTGTCTCTCATTCTCGAGATGCTTAGGAGACACCCCACCCCCACCCCCGGCCACCATGCTCAGGGTAAACCGGCAGAAGGGGCAGCACACTTTAGAGTTAGAGGAAGAGGCCGCTGCCCAGTCCTGCGCACCACAATGACAGCTGTGGGGCACCGGGCCAGAAAGCACGTCGGAAGCCAAAGCGCGCTCGGGGGTTTCGAAGGACCCGTGCCAAGGCGTCTGGCCCGGTGACAGAGCCTGCCCCGCGGCTGCGGATTGTGTTACTTAATGCAAAAGGCAGACACAAAAGCGGAGGCTAAAAATACAAGCCTCTAAATCCCCGCAGGAGTAATTACGGCAAACTCTTAATCCCCTGGAATTATTTGGTTATCACAGCGCTAGCTCCTGAGCTGGGCCATGGGCGGCTCTGCGGCAGGAGAACCACTCACACCGGCACAAATGCAAACTTGGTCTGAAACCATCCGTTTGCACCTGAGCAAATCAAGCAAATGCTACTCGGTGCATTCTGACTGTAACACACCGGCTGCAGTTTGTCTGCATCAGCGCTTTTTTTGTAGAAAAAGCCCAGCAGGAACTCATTAGCATAATAGGCCACACCCAACAGCAGACACTCGTTAGCATAATAGGCCACACCCATAACAGCACAGCGCATTAGCATATTAGGCCACACCCCCATGTTACCAGAAGTGTGGTCATCCAGCCACACCCACCTTTTGCTTCTTATTCTGTTTACTTTGTTGTCAAAACCCAGGGCTTTTTTTGTAGCAGGAACTCCTTTGCATGTTAGGCCACACACCCCTAATGTAGCCAATCCGAATGAGTTTCTGCTGTTGGGTGTGGCCTGTTATGCTAACGAGTTCCTGCTGGGCGTGGCCAACTCAGGAGCCAGCCGGAACTCCGTTCCTGTGCGTTCCTGCCCAAAAATAGCCCTGGTCTGCATGTGTGTCCCGAGGCTCTCTTTCAGGATCTTGTCCGACAGCACCCTAATGGCTCTGAACAACCTTATTTTTTTTTAAAAAAACCCAACAACCCATGCGTGGTGCACTGGTGAGTTGCCGGCATGGGGACAAACGGAGGAAAATGTGGTGGCCGCAGAACACGCTGCACAGCACTCCCTCAGAACACCGCGAGATTTCACCGGAGCAGCAGCTCAGGTTTAAGCAAGGATCTCACGTAAAGCGGCTCCCGGTTCAGGAGGTGACCATATTTGACAGGCAATTACAATGCAAGAGCAAAGTTTGAGTCCAGTGGCGCTTTTGAGACCAACAAGGTTTCATTCTGGGTATAAGCGATTGTGTGCGTGCCAGTGTGGTTGAGAGCATCTATATATCTAATAGCCAAGGGCCCCCTGTGCATGCAGATACTTATTTCCACAGTTTCCACTTGGGAGAATCCCCTGGTCTGCAGAAAAATCTAAAATGTTTTTAAAAGTGTACGGGGGATACTAAAATCCCCCCCCCAAAGTAAAACTGCATTCTGTGCACATGCGTGCTTACTGAGCCGCGGGAAAAGCAACGGTTTGTGCTGTTGCCTCCGCTAGGACCGCCGGGAAAACCCGTTGGAGCCACAAGGTAACCGGTGGTGGCAATACCCATCCCAGCTGCTGCTCGGCCTGCCGCAGTAAGATCCGTCCATGTCACCGCAGAGACCACTGCCGCAGGAACTGTCCCCGCCATTTCCAGGACTGCCAGTAAACAGGAGGACGGTAAGGGGACTCCCGGCGCCGCAGTTCTTCTCCCCACCCACACACAGCTGGAGTCCTGTGCCCCATCAGTGGCTGCTGCGGCTTCTATTCAAAGGGGCAGCAGCACTGGAGGAGTGGCTAAGCTCAGTGGGCATGCAAACAGAGCACTGAGCGGCCGCTTGGTGGGGTGCCCGGCCAGCTTTTTGCCTCGCATGCTTCTCCCCCCCCCTTTGTTTTAAGCCACAACTTTCGTTAGGAGCCACCCACCACTACCATAAGAACATAAGAGATGCCAATGTTGGATCAGGTTAATGGCCCACCCACTCCAACACATCTCCCCAGGCAGCTTTTAAAACATGATCCTGGGACCTACACACCACCAGACATTCCAACTGCCTTGCGGGGGGGGGGGGGGGAACCCCCAAGCACCAAGAAGACAGAGCATCACTTGCCCCAGAGCCCCTATCTATACCTTGTGGCTAAGAGCCACTGATGGACCTCTGCTCCATATGCTTATCTAATTCCCTTTTGAAGCCGTCCATGCTGCTAGCCTCCGCCACTTCCTGTGGCAGTCAATTCCAAGTGTTAATCACTCTTTGGGTGAAGAAGTACTTTCCTTTTATCCATTCTAACCCGCCTGCTCAGCAATTTCATGGAGTGCCCACGAGTTCTTGTATTGTGAGAAAGGGAGAAAAGGACCTCTTTCTCTACCTGCTCTTTCCCATGCATAATGTTATAAACCTCAATCATGTCACCCCTCAGTCGTCGTTTCTCCAAGCTAAAGAGCCCTAATATCACGATTAATATCTGTGGCGTAGTTGAGATCGAGCCATACTACCGTGAAGACATGGAGATTGCTGAGTGGAGTGTGTTAGCCCTGTGTTATACAGCATGCCATCTTGCCTTAACAACTGTTGTGTGCACTTCAATTGAAACCTGTTGTTCGTCTAAATGGTTTTAAATGTTTACATGAATTTTGGCAGGTTGGGCTAAGTAACGTGAGCCGCCCTGAGCCTGCTTGCGGGGAGGCTATAAATATGATCAAATAAATAAATAAAACTTGGTTAGGTGAGGGAGAGGAGGAAGCAGCACTGGCAGCAGGAGCAGTGGCACACAGGAGGACCAAAGCCAGCCAGCCACCAGCTTCCCCCACCCGCATCAACCATGCCAGAAAGGGCTCGGGCTCCAGCAACATTGTGTTGGGGGTCCCCTCTTGTCAGATTCTAATCTCGTGAACCAGGTTTGATTCCCCACTACTCCACATGGACACAAACTTTGTTGGGTCTCAAGGGTGCCACTGGACCCAACCTTTGCTCTGCTGCTCCAGGCCAACATGGCTGAATCGAACGACACGCTCGGCTCTGATTCTCTAATTACAACACAACACCTTGAAGAGTTCTAAAGCCCCTATTATGGGGGAGGGAGGGGAGGCCAGTGAGGCTGCACACACCCCCGTTTCTGAACTCTCTGATCCAGCCACACACAGAAAAACGTGCTGGCGGGGATGGCAGTCCATGGCTCAGTGGCAGAGCATATGCCTTCTACCTAATCCCTGGCACGTCTTGTTAAGAGGAAGCAGGACCTTGGGCGGCCACTCTCCGCCAGAACAGACACCACCGGGGGCGGGGTGGACCAGTTCTCCAACTTCATACAAGTCAGAGTCATCGGAAACTTTTCCACAAGCAAAGCTCCTGGTGACATGCCGGTAGAGGCTACCGAGCACAACGTGACCTGCCCGCAGGGAAAGGACTTCTTCGTAAAATGGAAAATCAGAAAGCTAAGAGTGACTGCTGGCACCGGCTTTCACGAGTAGAACGCCGGGTTAGCATCTCTCGGGAATGGATTCCACTGTAAGCAGCTCTTTGTCTGGACTCAGGCGGTCCGTAATGTCGAGGGCCAAGTGACACAAACCTTTGCTGGGCCCCGAAGGGCAGTCAGAGGAACTGGCCAAGCCCTTCTCTCTAGCTTTATGCAAGCAACATTGTGATATTGGTCTACGTGGCAAGTGGCACCTATTGATTTAGAAAAGGATACTGGAAATAATACCTGAGAAGCTTTAGAAAACTTAATGCCAATAAATAACAGAGTCATGTACTGGTTAAAAGGTTCCCTTGCTCGAAAGCCGGTCAAGTCCGACTCTAGGGTTGCGGTGCTCATCTCCATTTCCAAGCCGAAGAGCCAGCGCTGTCCGAAGACGTTTCCGTGGTCATGTGGCCGGCATGGCTAAACACCAAGGCGCACATAACGCTGTTACCTTCCCACTGAAGTGGTCCCTATTTATCTACTTGCAATTTCTTGCTTTCAAACTGCTAGGTTGGCAGGAGCTGGAACTAGAGACGGGAGCTCACTCCGTCATGCGGCATACTTGGGTCTCGAACTGCTGAACTGGTTATGTTACGGGTGCACATATTCCCCAGAGGGTACTGCGTTCAGGGGCCCAGAACCGAGTGCCTCCCCCCCCCCGAGTCTTAAGGAGGCCAGGCTATCGACAACCGGGGCCAGGGCTTTCTCGGTGGTGGCTCTATCCCAGGGCCCTGTGGGACCCTTTACATTTCCACTGGGCCTGTAAAATGGAGCTCTTTCGCCAGGCTTCTGGAGCCACCACCACCACTAACAACAAGGACAGGAGGCCCTGTTGCCTCTGGTATCCATACTAACAGCCTGTGCCGGCCACCTGAAAGACATCTACAGAAGACCTCTGAGCCGGTTATGGGAAGAGAGAGCTGATATGGTAGCCAACAGTGATTCAATAAGAACAGAACGAGCACTTATTATGTTATTGTTAATTGGTTTTAAATACTGTTCTAAATGGCTTAATTGTTTTATTGTAATTGTACGTTGATTTTATGTAAGCCGCCGCCTGTAAAATGGAGCTCTTTCGCCAGGCTTCTGGAGCCGCCGCCACCACTAACAACTAGGACAGGAGGCCCTGTTGCCTCTGGTATTCATACTAACAGCCTGTGTCGGCCGCCTGAAAGACATCTACAGGAGACCTCCGAGCCGGTTATGGGAAGAGAGCGCTGATATGGTAGCCAACAGTGATTCAATAACAACAGAACGAGCACTCATTATGTTATTGTTAATTGGTTTTAAATACTGTTCTAAATGGTTTAATTGTTTTATTGTAATTGTACGTTGATTTTACGTAAGCCGTCCCCTGAGCCGCCTTCGGCCGGGGGAGAAATTTGAGGGACAAATAGATAAATAAATAAATAAAGTGTGCCGCTGAGTTGCAACTGACCCACAATGACCCCGTGAAGTTCCGTCTTGTGGGGTTTTCAAGGCAAGCGATGAGCAGAAGTGGTTTGCCATCGCCCTCCTCCGCAGAGTCTTCCGCGGTGGTCCCTCATCCTGCTTAGTGCCAGGCTCTGGGGAGATCGGGCTGGTCTGGGCTGCTATCGGGATAGTCTGAGCTATTAGGTGCTTCCATTAGACTAAACAAACAAAAAAAAGCCTTCAAACAAAATTCACTTAGGAAGTCAGCTGGCCAACTGACCCACAATGACCCCGTGAAGTTCCCTCTCGTGGGGTTTTCAAGGCAAGCAATGAGCAGAAGTGGTTTGCCACTGCCCTCCTCCGCAGAGTCTTCCGCGGTGGCCCCTCATCCTGCTTAGCGCCAGGCTCTGGGGAGATTGGGCTGGTCTGGGCTGCTATCGGGACAGTCTGAGCTATTAGGTGCTTCCATTAGACTAAACAAACCAAAAAAAAGCCTTCAAACAAAATTCACTTAGGAAGTCAGCTGGCCTTTACATCTATCAAAGGCCACGGCTTAGTAGAGTGGAGTTTTCATTCCTTGTCATTACCAGCTGAGGCGTAGACACAGGGGACAGGTGGAACCTGGAAACACAGGTTCGTTAAGATGGTCTGCCTCGGGAGGCCGATGGATCTGGAGGGTTTCCTGACATCGCTTGGGGGTTTTCTGGTCGGCAAAGTTGGAACTTAGGGCTGCCAAGCTGCGGCGGGGGATCCGCACGTCTTCACAGGATCCCT